>NW_026620939.1:0-3161 GCF_000801105.2 Raphanus sativus
TTGTGGAGCAAGACTGCACAAACAGAACCAAATTGGCTTCTCTTGATGAATTCTCCTTTGATCATCAACCAGCTTCTTCTTCTGGTCATTCCTTTATTTATTTCAACACTCCCCCTCAAGCTTGACCATAGGAGATCCTTGGGCAAGCTTGGAACTGAGAGCACTTGCCTCATTAAAAACCTAAGTGTGGAAAACCTCATGGGACAAAACCATCACTTAGGGAAAAAGAGTGCAACTACCCTCAGCCTAGGGATTGGCCAGTGAGTCTAAGGAGCTTAAGATGATTTTCATGGACTCCTTAGACTCTGGATCATGGCCTTTCTTCAATGGCAATCAGGCACCAATGCCTTCCTTGCTTCACACTCATCACACCTTTGAGCTTCTTTTTGTGGTCAGACCTTGTCTCCCCCTTTCTTTTGGCTTCTTGCCTTCATCATGGGTTGAGTCCAAGCCTGCCTTGTTCATGAGCTCAATAGGTACCTGATTCAAACAATGCACAAACACATGCATCAATTCTCAAGGGGCAAACCTATTCAATCATTAGCATAAGTATAGATTTAGGTACTTCCCTTGCATAAGTTTCTGAAGAATGGACATTGGCTTCTCATATTAACACCCCTCCTCAAGCTTGACCTAAGAATAAGAGTATGTGGTCAAGCTTGGAAGATGAGAGCCAATGATGATCACCAAAGCCTTGAGACCACAAGCTTCATCAACCAGGTACAAGCACACATGCTATGGGCTGATTCATAGCTTCCCAACTGAAGGTAACTGTTCTAACTTCATGTAGAAGCTGATCCATAGCTTCCCAACCAGAAGGTAACTGTTCTAACTCCATGCCTTGGGCTGATCCATAGCTTCCCCACTGAAGGTAACTGTTCTAACTCCAAGTTGTTGCTGTCCTTGTTGAATTCTTCTTGCAGTGGCTTCTAGACAGGCCATGTAAGCTCATTTACAGCCCCCCTCAAGCTTGAATCCGAGTATAGGGGAGGAGACAAGCTTGATATGAGCTTTTAAGCCTCCTGGTCTACTCACAAATTATTTCTCCATGGTCAGGAATATGCATCTTGTGCAGGCTCTGATCAACATGGGCAATCTGTCAAACCAACACTAAGACAAGCATCAGTAGACAACAAGAGACCAGAACATTGGTTTTCACCAAGTCTGATCTTTAAAACACAATTTAAATAAGCACAGCAGCAATGGAAAGATATCTTTAAGATTCTATCCTAGCAACACTCTCTGAATCCTAATCAACAAGATTAAGCTTTCAGGCAACAACACAATCAATTTTCCTAAGGGCATAAGCAAGACAATTCTTTCAAGACAGCTTAATAACCCTAGGCAGATTCTAACAAGAGATTGTGAGAAGAGAGAATTAAGTAACCAGAGTAAAAGTAACCAGAGAATAAGTAGAGATTTAGAGAATGATGTAACCAGAGTATTAGTAGCCAGAGAATGAGAGAATGATGGTGAGAAAGTAACCTGAGAATCAGAGAATTAGAAAAGAGAGAATAGAGAGTTTGCTCAAGAGTTCTAATGGACAGAGTTTTGCTCTGTTTTCTTGAGTTTTGCGGAAGCATTAACAGCCAGGAGCAACCAATACTCCTCATGAGTTTGGTGCTTTAGTAGCTGAAACACAATGGACCATTGAACAATTAATTTGCTCACTGATCTTAGAAAAGTACCACTGGAATAACTCATGAACTGATGTTTTCCAGGGCTTGCAACAAGAGAACCATCAGAATAACACATAAACAAGTGTTTTCTATGGCTCACACAACAAAGACACCAATGGATCAAAACAGTTTGTCCACTGGTCAAATATTTTTAAAACATTTTTCAGAATCAGATTACTCAAGAATCTGTTCAAAAACATTTTTCAGAAATCTTTTTTTTTTTAAGTGATTTCAAGATGCAAGAATAATCTTTTCTCCCTCCCTCAGGCTGGTAACAACATATTTCAGTCTTTCATCCAAACCTTAAACAATGAGGAGATCAAGGGGAGAGTCATTGATTTAAAAAAAAACATTTAAAGATTGCATCCTGAATTTTGAAAAACATACTTCATCTAACCTCTCTACTGCTCATGTTTTGAATCCTAGCCACACAGCTCATCAAAAACAATTTCAAAGTGAGAGAGAAAGAGCTTCAGGATGAAGTAGAACAGAGTGAGTTCAGCCCAAGAGAGCAACTAGGCTCTGATACCATGTTGGAATTCATGAGTGTTTGTCTCATGTCAAGAGAGTATTCAGTTAACTTGTAACTGAATCCTCTTCAACCATACAATAGGAACTCACCAAACAAAGGAAGAGACAACCAACTGGTGGTTGAATCCTCTTAAACAGCCTACACTATAACCAAGATCCTAGACAGTAAACTGGTTATGTGTGGCAAACAATCTCTAGTTTGAATCTATCCTTCTGCAGTAACACAACACTTTGAGTTTGTGTACTTAAGATGAAGAGGATTTAGAATCAGTAATCTAGAGCTTAAGAGAAGAAGAAGAAGAGTTTAGAGTGTGTTTTACAAGTATTAGGCTGCCTTAAGAGAAAGAGAGTGAAGGCAGCCTCTAAACCATAACACTAAACTCCTTACATTGTGAATATTGTTTAAACACAAGCAAGGGAGAGAGAGCCACGAAATTAGACAGAGAGAACTTGTATTGATACTGAATAATTTGTTACAAGAGTGGTGAGGCCTTTAAATAGGCAATCACTTACAATAAACAAAGATTAAATCAGGGAAACATAAACAAATAATTTTATAGGAAATGAGAACATGCCAAAGGAGATACAGCCAAGTTCTGGTTGTGCAGGAAGAGTAGAAAGGGACAGGAGAGAGGTTGTCACAGCCTGCTTGAGTGAAAGTGACAGGCCAGCTGCTTCTCCAAAGCAATCCATGTGACTTCTTCTTTTCAAATTCAAACCAGCCTCTCTGATTTAAATTCAAATGGGTTTCCTTGACTTCTAAGTGTTTCCCCACGTCCATATTAGCCTCCACAACTCCTTTCTTGCCTTGTAAGCTAAGTTAGGTCAAGAAGATAGCTTGTGGAGCAAGACTGCACAAAACAGAATCAAATTGGCTTTTCTTCTTGAACTCTCCTTTGATCATCAACCAGCTTCTTCTTCTGGTCATTCCTTTATTTATTTCAACACTCC
>NW_026620940.1:0-3155 GCF_000801105.2 Raphanus sativus
AAGTTTTTTTAATACTTATACAAACTGTTACATTCTTCTTATAACTTAGTGATATTTGACTTTACTCTTCCTCTTCTGCACCAGAATGTACAGTGAACTCGTATCAATCTACATTGGTGATAGTGTTATGTATGCTTCCAAGATATCTGTTGTTAGGCTTCTAAGGTAGGACGGCTTTTTATACCAAATAAAAAAAAAATCACAGGTCTTGATGCCCTAATATTATATTACAAACTTGAATAATGCTTAATTTTTATGCTGCTTGTGACAGATCTGTTACGAGAGAAATCCTGAAGCTGATAAAAACGTTAATAGACAAAGATGAAACCGAGTCACAAATTGGCAAAAAGTTTGTTCCATTAATGATGGATGTCGTACTTGGTGGCTATGCAAGAAATGTTCCTGATGCAAGGGAATCAGAAGTTTTATCACTCTTTGAGACAATAATAAAGCAGTATGTTTTCTTGTCTCTGCTGATGCGTAATTATCAAAAGAGAAGTTGTAAGACAAAATGTAACATGGAAATGTGTTTGTGTAGGTACAAGGTTGCAATGCAAAATGATGTCCCTCACATTTTTGAATCTGTTTTCCATTGCACTTTGGAGGTAACAGATTCTATGGTCCATGGGAATATTATTTTCTACTATTTATGGAACTAGAGATGGAGTAGAATATATAAAGAGTGTCAATTTTTTTTTCATCTTTTATGCAGATGATCACTAAGAACTTTGAAGATTATCCAGAACACCGGTTCAAGTTTTTCTCGTTACTTCGTGCCATTGCTGCATATTGTTTCCATACCTTGCTACAGTTGTCAAGTGAGGTTGGTGATTCTGGTCTTGCATATAGTTGACTTGACATCTCTCTCTATACTAATTGGTTATTACTTATAAGTGATTATTGAGCTTCTCTTGTGTTTGTATCTTCTCTTAGGAACTGAAGCTATTGATGGATTCAGTTATCTGGGCGTTTAGGCATACAGAAAAAAACATTGCTGGAACCGGGCTTAAACTCTTACTGGTGTTAATGAAAAAGTTTCAGGTTTTGAAACCTAACTGTTTCAATTTTATCCCTCATTTATTCTGGCATTATATGCATGATCTTATAACATGTTTTCTCTCTGGTTGTGACAGAAATCTGACTTCTCTAACCAATTCTACCGGACATACTTTATGCAAATTGAGCAAGAAATTATTGCCGTGTTGACCGATACCTTTCACAAGCCAGAGTTTGAGTTACATGTGTTGGTGCTACAGCATCTATTTTCACTGGTAAAATATATATATATATATATATATACACACTTAAAAATCTACCATTTGCTAGTTTCTGAGGATATTGAGGGAGATCAACATTTCAGGTAGAGAGCGGTTCTTTAACAGAACCTTTATGGGATGCTTCCACTGCACCTTATCAGTATCCAAATAATGCCGCCTTTGTTTGTGAATACACCATCAAGCTTCTAAGCTCATCATTCCCCAACATAAGTGTATCAGAGGTGACACAATCTGCGAAAGAACTTTATCGGTTGAGAAGTCACCCTGATATATTTAAGAATCACTTACGAGACTTCCTTATACAGTCCAAAGAATTTTCTGCATAGGTATATATATACTAGTTTAACTACATAGATTGGTGTCTCTTCTACATAAACAACATTTCATTCAAACTCAGTCGAATGTGTTTTTTTTTTCTCTTCTTCAGGATAAAAAAAAGACTTATATGCTGAAGAAGCTGCTGCTAAGTTGGAGAGGGAGATACAAAGAATGCTTGATGCTTCTGGTTCCTGGACTTCTTGCTCCCAAAGAGATTCTAGACGAGTGACTGATGCATAAAATTATTTCTTTCCATAGCAATGTCTTCAAACAGTGTTTTTTTGTAGAGATTCGTAATACACAGAGAAGTGTGGGATTTATTTCTTTTGTTAGCTTGGATGATTTGGTTTAATTACTAGCATCAATGAAATCTTTTCAGGAGCTCAAACCATAATCAAAATTTCCTAATAAATATTTTTTTGTTTAAAACTGATAAATAAAAATTATCTACCTTTTTGTTATAGATAAAGCTATATAGGTTAAGTATGTACATGTAATATGTTGTTATGAATATACTAATTAGAAAGCTTCACATTCTTCACATGTAATATCTTTAGGTTAATCGTCTAGGTCAAATCAACATTGGTAAATGTTCTCTTACTCGGATTGAAAACCGGTCTCAGTCTCTTTGATTATTATAAACCGAATTACAACTTAATTCGAGAAAGTAAACTAATACAAATCTAAAGTTTTAATTGGTAAACTAGTTTTTGACCCGCACGCCTGTGCGGGTGTTTGTTTTAATTTCTATATTGAAAAAAAATTATATGAATAGTTGTATATTTTTTTCATATTTACCTATATAATATTTTAAAGCACAATAATTTTAAAGTTGATATGAGGTAATTTGTTTAATATAACATCTTTTGTTCCTAAAAAATACTTCAACCTTTCATATTAAGTATGTATGTAGTTCTTATTTTATATTGTACCAAGGTTAAAAATTTTTTGGTATAAAGAATGATCATTTCATCTCTTTTGTCATGAACCCAAGAATTGTAAATAGTTTCTCCCAGTTGGAATCAAATTGAGATGTCGGTAATTCGAGTCAAAATCTTTGGACAACCGCATCATGATCTAAGGTAAAAGTTTGTTAGAATGAAATTTTAAATTTATGAGGTTAATATGTTAAGTTGTTTAATTTGAAAAGTGTACTGAGGATTCATTTCTATAATTATATGGTAGTTAAAAGTAAAGACTGGAATTGAGAAATTGATATCTTTTTGGTTATGCGGTTTCTAAAAATTAGGCATACATTAAGCTAAATTACTTAAAATATCAAAAAATTAAAAATATTTTCTTGAGATAATGAAAATTGTTGGTGTCGAAAATGATATGTTATTTTATAGGTACAATGGTTCTTAAAATGTTCCGTTGATGCATTTTTGAGTACCATGTTCTGTCCCCAAAATATTATGATAATATATGTATTCACTAACCATAAAATATTCGGAAACATAGACTTTATATTACTATATACCTTTTCTCAATTTATTATACCGTGATTCCAATACAGTATAATATAATATTAGTCATGGTTTGGTTTATATAAAGAAAAAA
>NW_026620941.1:0-3149 GCF_000801105.2 Raphanus sativus
CTGTATCAATCTTCCCATAGAAGCATGGAATTGTAAACTCTTCTCCATATCCAGACATAGAATACTTCTTCCTAACTGATAGATTTCGTGCTCCTAGGTGAAAAATTCAAACCCTAACCTTCAAGAGGCTCTGATACCACTTGGTGCAGCCCTGGATAGGCTGTCTCTCCATGGATCTCTTGAAGGGGGCGTGGGTGGATGTTAGATGATGAATATGGTCTTCTCCTCAGAGCTATGGGATGCTCTAAAGATGTTCTTTTCTGCTCCACAGACACAGGATCACCCTGTATTGTCTAAGATGGATCACAGAAGATAATCCTTGCAAACAGAGAATCAAAGACTCAATCTGTATCAAGGTATGTGGATTGATGTGGGACACAAGAGAGATGGCTCGTCTCCTGATACTCCAAGGCTTCTGATCTGGATATGACACACCAAAACAGAGAACCCAAGCTGGATATTACACACCAGCAGAATTGAGAGAAAACTCAAAACAAAGAAGATGATAAAAAATGTCGATTGATTGATTTCTCAAAAGCTGCGTACAAGATAAATAAAAGAAACGCCAAACTAACCTAATCCTAAACCAGAATGGTTTAGTTTAATCCTAATCCTAAACCAATTTCGAAATTGGTTTATTTTAAAAATCCTAATTGACTTGGTTTAATTTAAATAAAGCCCAAATAACTAAAACTCATTACATTGCAATTAAATTAAACCAACAAGCTGGTTTATCTTGAATCTCTCCACCTGGGCTACTACCCACGTTTTTGGCTAAGTGTTGGAGACCCTCCTCTTGTGTTCTCAGCTTTGAACGAGTTACTGATACACTCCACAAGTCTGGCCCTTCTCTGCTCAAGTCTGCTCTTCCCTGCTCAAGTCTAGCTCTTCTCTGGTCAAGTCTGGCTCTTCTCTTCTCATGTGTAGCTCCTCCTCATCAGACTCACTTAGCTCTCCAATGTCTCTACTCATGGCTACACCATCCCCTCCTCCTTTAAAAGGATTTGACCTCAAATCCAAAACTTGTAAACAAATAGATCCATGATCATCTCCTGGATCAAATACCCAACACTGCCATCCTTTTTCATTCCTCAGCCTAGCCTCATAAGAACCCAGCAAGGCTCGTTTCTGATCTTGCAAGAACCCCTTTGGAGAGTCTGGTGGTCGTGTGAAATAATCACCATAGTTCCACTTAAGCTTTGGTCTGTTCTTAGCATGTATAACAAGTTGTTCTGGCCTGAGATGATGTATCCAAGTTTGCAAGTCATTGTCTACAGAATATAGCCACGCCTTTCTCTCCTTATCCTTGCCAAAGCAGCTTGTTTGGACCACACCATCCTCTCTCCCTTCAAAAAGATTTGACCACAAATCTTGTTCTTCAAAAGTGAATGAACTTTGTAAATCAAGCTTGAAAGCTGCTGCTTTCTGTTCCAGAATTTTGTGACTTTCTCTAAACACACATAAGCTTCCTCCAGGTTCAAAAACAACTTGTTGCAGACCCTGGACAACTCTCAGATGCTCCACTAAATTGAACTGAAGACATCCCACAGATCTGATTAGTAAATCACAAGATAATGTCTTAAAGTTATCACCTTGCTCAACTATTGAAAACACCAATTCAAGAGCTTTAGATGACCCTCCAGGAACTTCTTCTTCTTGTTTTGTGTGATCAGGCACGTGGCTACACTCAGCTTCTGCAACTTTTACTTCCTCCTCTAGCTTCAGACAAAGAGTTGTTGGTTCTGATTCAGTTTCATGACTCTCCTCAATCTGTTTTATTGGTGAAGCTAATATAGAAGCTTGCAGCTTCTCCTCCTCTTGTTTCAGTGATAGAACAGGAACAACAGATCTTCTTCCAGCAGGTTTTGATGGTAGTTTAGACCAACAGGAAAGCTGTTCTAAAGTAGTAAGCTTTGTTGATGCTTCTGGCTTTATTTCAGGAAGTTTCCACTGTGACACAAACCTCTTCCTCATCAAGCTCTTCATCTCAACCCATGAAGTAATTTGTGATTTTTTTTCAAATCTCCTAGTCTGAGAAACTCTTTGCCACCATGAGAATGCACTTCCACAGAGTCCAGTGACTGCTAGACATACCTTTTTCTTTTCAGTGTGGTATTGGAGTCCAAAGAGAAACTCCACCTTCTTTTCCCAATCAAAGTATGCCTCTGTATCAATCTTCCCATAGAAGCATGGAATTGTAAACTCTTCTCCATATCCAGACATAGAATACTTCTTCCTAACTGATAGATTTCGTGCTCCTAGGTGAAAAATTCAAACCCTAACCTTCAAGAGGCTCTGATACCACTTGGTGCAGCCCTGGATAGGCTGTCTCTCCATGGATCTCTTGAAGGGGGCGTGGGTGGATGTTAGATGATGAATATGGTCTTCTCCTCAGAGCTATGGGATGCTCTAAAGATGTTCTTTTCTGCTCCACAGACACAGGATCACCCTGTATTGTCTAAGATGGATCACAGAAGATAATCCTTGCAAACAGAGAATCAAAGACTCAATCTGTATCAAGGTATGTGGATTGATGTGGGACACAAGAGAGATGGCTCGCCTCCTGATACTCCAAGGCTTCTGATCTGGATATGACACACCAAAACAGAGAACCCAAACTGGATATTACACACCAGCAGAATTGAGAGAAAACTCAAAACAAAGAAGATGATAAAAAAATGTCGATTGATTGATTTCTCAAAAGCTGCGTACAAGATAAATAAAAGAAACGCCAAACTAACCTAATCCTAAACCAGAATGGTTTAGTTTAATCCTAATCCTAAACCAATTTCGAAATTGGTTTATTTTAAAAATCCTAATTGACTTGGTTTAATTTAAATAAAGCCCAAATAACTAAAACTCATTACATTGCAATTAAATTAAACCAACAAGCTGGTTTATCTTGAATCTCTCCACCTGGGCTACTACCCACGTTTTTGGCTAAGTGTTGGAGACCCTCCTCTTGTGTTCTCAGCTTTGAACGAGTTACTGATACACTCCACAAGTCTGGCCCTTCTCTGCTCAAGTCTGCTCTTCCCTGCTCAAGTCTAGCTCTTCTCTGGTCAAGTCTGGCTCTTCTCTTCTCATGTGTAGCTCCTCCTCATCAGACTCACTTAGCTCTCCAATGTCTCTACTCATGGCTACACCAT
>NW_026620942.1:0-3145 GCF_000801105.2 Raphanus sativus
GAACAAGACAAAATTTTTGAGCAGGTAAAATATTCGATATTCGATATTTTTAATTTATGTTTACATATTTTTTACATATGTACTAATTAATATCTATTTATAAATTGAAGATTGCTCCGAAGAAAAGGGGACGTATAGCAGGAATCGGGAGTGTGAACGATGTTCCAAGGGCGAGAGTTGAACACGCTGCTAGACGGGAAGCAGGTTCCATGTTCCGGAGGGATTTGGAAACTGCGAACCGAACCATAGCCGACCACAACGACAAATTTAAGGCTATGGCTAACATCTTCGATATGCTGTTAGGTTCAACCCCACACGTCAACCCGACGGTTGCGTCAGCGTGGCAGAGCATGCGTTCGAGTTTTGCCGGTCCCGACCCTACTCCGGAACAGCAGGCAAATTTGGAACGGGAAGCGGATGAGAGGACTGCTGAAATCTTCGATGAAATAAACCTTAATGTTTAGTTTTTCTCGGTTTTAATTATTTAGTATTTTAATATTTTAATTTTATGAATGTTATATATTATATTTTATGGAATTTATCAAATTCGTATTTTTTTAATTTTAAGAATTTTAATTATTCAATATATTTATTTTATTTAAAGAATTTCGTAATTAATAACCGGCGTTGTAAATTGGTCTTAAAGTAACGACTAAGGTACATCTATAGGAGATGCAAGGTAGTCGTTAAATTACGACCAATTTACAACAAAATCGATGTACTTTAGTCGTAAATTTGCGACTCCTTTACATCTAATATACGACTAATATTTCCGACACATTTACGACCAATACGTTACATCTAATATACGACTACATCTTCCGACTCATTTACGACCACTTGTTTACATCTGTTTTACGACCAAATGTGTAGTCGTAAATGTACGACTGCTTTACGACCAATCGTCCTAGTCGTACATTTACGACTCATTTACGACTAAATCTTTTAGTCGTACATTTACGACCAATGTACGACCAATTGGTGATTACGACCAGTGATTAACGACCAATCGCAATTGGTCGTAACTTGGTCGTAAATCACCATTAACGACCAATTTACTACCAATTCTGTAGTCGTTCAAGGCATGTTTTCTTGTAGTGTCTAGCCAGCTTCTTAAACTACTAAATTTTCCATAAATATCAACAACGCCATCAATTATATTCTTCTTCGTACCTCGTCATAATGAGTTAGTGTGAAATGTTATACAAAAAAACTTAGTAAAATACCGTATCTTAATGGTTAATGTTTAAAGGTTTCTACACCAAAGTATGGAGTTCGAATTCCAAACTATTCAATTTCTTGCAGATTACATGATATCTAGGTTTCAAGCTCCGGATAAAGAGATTTATAAACAATTATGCAAGTAAATCTGACCTGTATATCTTTATAGGACGGTTCATGTGATGCAGTTAGACATAAATTTTCATAAGATAGGTAATATTGTCGGTTGTCAAATCATCTATAATTTCTCATAATTGTAATATTATAATAAATCTGCGTAAAAAACAATTATAAATCAAAGAAATCAAGAAGATAATCAAACTTCTGAACTTATTAATGTTTAGTTAAAAGCAGTCCATTTTCTTGATGTAGACGAAAGCTAGGTCAAACTCAGGAACCAATGTTTCTTTATGAAAATCCGGGAGAGTATATGAAAGAAATGTTTGGGGATCCCAAGAAAAGAAAAGAATGACACAGAACTCAAAGAAGAACAATGACAGCACAATCTTTTCCTTGAAACGTCACTCAAGAACAACAGTCTCTCTCATCTCAAATCCCCAAACCACTCTCATCAAGAAAAGAGAAAAAGAACAGGGTATTCCAAAAGAAGCACAACACTAAAACGACCACGAACATGACATTATAAGATTATCTTCCGACTTTGCAAAATGATTTTCACTTGAGCGAAAGCTAAGGCACATTGATGGTAAGGGTATTTCCAACCCAAAACTTCATTTTAAAGGGAGCAAAACCTCAAAACGAGGATTTGAGGACTGATTACTCCAACCATAAAACCTCAAAAAAATCTTTATAAGTTAATTCATTTGCATTATAGTTCTTAATATTAACAAAAGTTATTAAATAATGATAAAATTCACAAACAAATATAAAACATACATTAATATATTATACAACACACAAGACAATATTATCTAATAAAAGCTGATAAAAATTGCATATATAATAAAACAACACACATACACACAGATTTTAGAAGATTACGTATAAAATACCAAATTACTTAAGCAGTATTTTGAAACCACTTGTAAGATATGTAATATATGAATGTTTATGTAATTTGCTTTAATTTGTGCTAACTTTGTTTAATGTATTTTATTTTGTGTAAATTTTATTAATGTATTTTTCTATTATGTGAACTTTATTTTATTGTTATGTAACATTAATTTAATTTAATTTATTTTGATGTATTTCAGTTATTCTAAATTAAGTTTAGTATATGCATTTGTTAAAAGAAATAACCACAAGGACCAAAAGAAAAATAAAGGATAGTTTTGAGGTTTCACTATTCACAACCTCAAAATTTGAAGATTTGAAGTTGGATTGAAATGACAAAAACCTCAAAATTTGAGGATTTGAGGTTGGGTTGAAGATGCCCTAAATAGAGACGGGATGTGTTACATTCATGGAGAACTGGAGAACTGAGACTTTTGTGCATTGAATAAAGAAATAAGCAAAGTTTCACAAATTTAACAAAATATTTTCCTTCGTCTGTATTTTGATTCATTTAACAAATAAAGTAATAAACATGTTAAATTTTGTTCATAATATACTTTCCAGTTAAGATGACCAAGCTGTGAATGCTATAGGCACCAACTTGAACCGAGAAGGAGATGGAGCAACCCGAGCCCAATGATATCACCCAACCCATAGATAAGATTAATCATAAGTTGTTGTAAAAGATGAAAGAATATAGGTTAAGAATTTACTTATAAAAATTTATATATACTATTATTTATGAAGTGATTTTGCTGATTTGTCACATTTTCCATTATTTTAGATTATTTTATTTATTTGTCATATTTTTATTAGTTTTTAGCTTAAATCATTAATTTATTAATGTAAATAATATAATTATTTCGAATTTTCTAATTGAAATTAGAATTAGAATTATTTTGACTTTCAC
>NW_026620943.1:0-3139 GCF_000801105.2 Raphanus sativus
CACGCTTAACGGCCTCGGAGACAACAGACGGATCTCCCTTCGAGACATCTCCATAGCTCCGACTCTGCTGGCTCTTGGTCGTTAGAGAGGAGAAGGAGAGAGAGGAGATCTCCGGCGAGGATCTGTGCTGACGGAGAGTAGAGGAAGTCAACGGGTTAAGGAAGAGAGCAGAGGAGGAAGATGCGGATGATGATGATGATATGGCTCTTTGGTTTCTCAAGAGTGTTGACAGGAATCGAGACGCGATCTTAGCTTCACTGTTAAACCTTGAAGCCATGAGCATCGCCATGATCCTGATGTTTTTTTTTTCTTGGAATACGACCAGATTTTTCGGATACGGTCCATTTTAAGACCAAGCTTCTTTGTACTTTTATATGTTTTCATTTGATCAACGAACGATAGTAAGGAAATATTCGTTGTCAAAAAAAAAGTAAGGAAATATTATGTTATTATTAATAGGGATAATTTGATAAATACTCTATTATTAGTTTATATTTTGAAAAATATACATCCTTTTTTATTTTTTGAAAAGTACACTTTATTAAATATGAAAAGACATTTTTATCCAGTTTAGATATTTAATAATTAAAATATAAATTCGAAATTTATCATAAAAATAATAAATAATTATTTCATGTTTAAGACAAATATATCTTGAGATAACAATATTATTTTACCATCTAAAATTTTAAAAATAACAAAGATATTATGAAATAATCATTTATGATTTGTTTAGACTTTATCATGAAGTTTTTATGAATAAATTTTTATTTTTTCTTAACCTTTTTCGTCAACTATTTTTTCTTAACCTAATACAAACAAATAAGTTGTCTGACTCTTCATTCTTCGTACAAAAAAACCATGTCAGTTTTAAATGACTACTTAGAATTGTATAATTTAATTCGCGTTACTTTTTATCAGTTGTTTTGCTATATCAATCAATGCATTATTTTTAAGCCTTAAAAATATCACCAAACATAAAGTTCAAGAGCACCAAAACCTGCAACAAACGCTAACGAAAAATTCAAAAACAGAGCAAAACATAAATTCTTGTTATACGGAATCCACGTAACAACTATGACGTAATTATCTCTTTCAAAAAAAAAAGACTTAGTTATATGATTTATGACGCTTTTGGGAAACCAAAGCAAACATTTGATTCTTATCTTTTACAAAAAAAAATTATTTATGTTGTTTAGGATAGAAATTTTATGTTGTTTAGGATAAAAGAAAAACATGAGACAAGACACGTCAAAAAAATAATATTTTAAGATATTGTAATATTTTATAAAGATTTATTTAATTTAAAAAGAATCTTATATTCTTATTGAAACTGTATATTTAAATATTAAATAAACTCTGATGATAAAAACTGATAATAATAATTAATACTAAATATTCAGATTAGACAATTTAGTAAATTCATATATACAAAAGTGTATTTTTCAAAATATTTAAATAATGGTGTAGTTTTCAAATTATAATCTCATGTAAATGTATTTCTCCAAATTTTCCCTTATTAATATTACTTTACGGTTTTTTTTTGACTAAACTTTACGTTTTTTTGTTCTATTGTTTTATCCAACTTTTGTTGGTTATATATATATAGTTAGTTAAAAAATATATATAGTTACTAGTTAGTTTTATTTGTCATTTTATATAGAACTAGATATCTTACTAATATTTATTAATAAGTATATTGTTAATTTAAAAATGAAGAAAATATGTCATCGTTCACATACTCACAAGTTACAAGGAAATATTGATATCTTATATAATTATATAATAAAGTTGACTTTTTTTCTCCTTTGAGGTTTTAATGACATGTGGCACATTTTTTTTAATAATTTTTTTTTTAATTTATATTTAATAGGTTTTAAACTTTTAATGTTAGTTATGAAAGACATTGGGTTTTTAAAATCTTCTTCATAAAAACCCAAGTATTTATAACAGTGTTTTGAACCCGAACCAGAGCTACTGTTGAATCGGTAAACTCTCCGACCCAATATAAATCGGATTTGAGTTTTTGGAAAAGCCAAAATTTAAAACCCCAATTAAAACCTCCAAAAACTCACTGAAACCCAAAACCTGATACCGATTGCACCACTGGTTGAACCAATAGATAATTTTTATTTTTTTTAGTTTTAGTTGTATTTTAAATTCTGTTTTATATTCTAAATTTCCAATTATTTTATATAATAAAGTTGAGTTTTTTTCTCCCTAGGAGGAAACCCAATGTCATTTGGAACACTCTTTTTAATTATTAAAATATTTTCTTACATTATATTTAATAGGTAATGTTAATTATGAAAGACATTGGGTTTTTAAATTTTTCCTCATAAAAGCCCAAGCGTTTATAACAGTGTTTTGAACCCGAACCGGAACCACTGTTGAACCGGTAAACTCTGTGACCCAATATAAATCTTGTTTGAGTTTTGTGAAAAAAAACCCAAAATGTAAAACCCCAATTTAAAACCTCAAAAACTCACTAAAACCCGAAATCCAATACCGGTTACACCACTAGTTGAATCAATAGATAATTTTTATTTTCTTTAGTTTTTAGTTATGTTTTAAATTATGTTTTATATTATAAATTTCCAATTATAAAGTTAGATTTTTCAGTTTTATTACCGTCTTCCTATTCTTCTACACTACAATTTACGTTTACAAGGAAAGCGAGTAAGCGTGATCGTGCTCGACCCGCACATCCGTAAAACAAACTCAAGGACGATCAAGCTTATATTATTTCTCTACATTACAATTTACGTTTGCAAGAAAAGTGAGTAAGTTATTTTTTATTTAACTTAGTTTATAACAAGTCATTACATTTTAAATTTACAGATCAAAAAGAATAAGATCATATGATCATGTGGATTACAAAACATGTTTTGAATTGTTGAAGAACAAGAACATGGCAAACTGTTGGTAAGTTTTAAAATTTAGAGAAAATCAAAATTAGTTGATGTGCTTTAGTGTTAATTTATTTTTGTCATTGACAATTTACTGATATGATGTTTTAATTTTGGTTTATTTTGCTTTATTATTCACATTCGACATAAATATTTGTGAATTGTATGTCTTGATTTTTTAGATGTCATAACTCTTATGTTACAAATTTTTTAAATAGTCTAAACCATTT
>NW_026620944.1:0-3135 GCF_000801105.2 Raphanus sativus
ATCATTGTTTATTGTAAGTGATTGTCTATTTAAAGACTTCACCACCTCTTGTAACATTCATCCAGTATCAATACAAGTTCTCTCAGTCTAATTTCGTGCCTCTCTCTCCCTTGCTTGTGTCTAAACAATATTCACAATGTAAGGAGTTTAGAGTAATGGTTTAGAGGCTGCCTTAACTCTCTTTCTATTAAGGCAGCCTAATACTTGTAAAATTCACTCTAAACTCTTCTTTATCTTCTCTTAAGCTCTAGATTACTGATTCTAATTTCTTTTCTTCTTAAGTGAACAAACTCTAAAGTGTTGTATCACTTCTCAAGGATTAGATTCAAACTAGAGATTCTTTGCCACACATAACCAGTTTACTATCTAGGATCTTGGTTATAGTGTAGGCTGTTTAAGAGGATTCAATCACCAGTTGGTTGTCTCTTCCTTTTAATGGTGAGTTCCTGTTGCTTGGTTGAAGGGGATTCAGTTACAAGTTAACTGAATACTCTCTTGACATGAGACAAATACTCATGAATTCCAACAGTGACTAACTGAGAGAGATTAAGTGAGAGTGAGTATCAGAGAGATTATGCACGAAATTGAGAGAGAGTTTAGAGTAACCAGAGAGAATACAGACTTAGAGAAAATGAAGAAAGAGAACTCCTCTCCCTTAGTTTCATTTGTGATACATGAAGGCTTAATATAGCCAATACAGCAACTTGCAACAACAATAAACTATGAATAAACAAGGGAATCATAAACTATATTATTCTGAGGGAAAAGAGGATCAGAGCAGGCTGGTGTAGAGCAGACTGGCGTGCTCAGAACTGCAGATAGTGACCTTTCCTAACAGTCCTCTCTCTTAAGCCCAACATGTGACTTTTAATCTAATTTAATCCCAACTTGCCTGAGCTCTCTCCAACGGCCTGATACCCTTTTTAAACTTCAAATATGCTTCATTAGACTATGCTGGACGAGTTCCCCACCTAGCTTGACTTCCAAGGCACTCTAGGTTAGGTTTTGTTACTTGCGCACCAAGACTGTCCAAACAGATTCAAATCTGCTTGTTCTGGTTTGCTTGCTCTTGATGCTTGGTCTCTTCACTAACTCAAGCTTATTTATCTTCTTTCCAACACTCCCCCTCAAGCTTGACCATAGGAGATCCTTGGGCAAGCTTGGAACTATGAAGAAGCTCCCTCATTAAAAACCTTGCAAAGAAAACCTCATGGGATAAAACTTTGCAAGGGAAAAAGAGTAGAGTTCAACACAGCCTGGGGATTGGCCAGTGAGTCTAAGGAACTCAGATAACTAATGGTGGAGTCCTTAGACTCTGGATCATGGCCTGACTTGTGCTGCAAGGATGAACTCCATAACTTGCACACACCAACATCTCGGAACTCTTCTTTTAGGCCGGTTGTGTCTCCCCCTCTCTTCTGACTACTCGCCATCTTGAAAGGGCTTAGGGACCACCAGCTTCTACTTCAGAGAGCTCCAACTAAGGTACCTGATACATTATCCCAAAGGTGCATCAGTTCTTAAGGCAATGAATTTACTCACATCAAGCTCAATAACATTTTAAGTATAAGAACCATCATGAATGTATTGAGATGAGTTTAAGGCACTTCCCTTTCATCAGTATGTGGGGAGTGAACTCCACTTGAATCCCCACTTGGTAAAGACACAATCCGGATCATGGAAGCTCAATCTCATGCTTGGAACTGAGAAATGGAAGGACCAAGCTCGTATGGAAGGCATATGTTCTCTAGATGGCTTCTTTGATCCGGTTGGTAATGAGTAATGCAGGAGTGAACTCCACTACTTGCAAACTCCACTTTTGATCTGAGTGAACTCCACTTCTGATCTCTGGTGAGGCAATGGCCGAATTGAATCTTCAGGATAGCTCACCAGTACCCCTCCTCAAGCTTGATCCAGAGTCCTTAGACTGAGTAAAAAGGACCAAGCTTGGAAGTGAGCAATACTGAGTCTTGAAACCAGGAGCGCATCACCCCTACAGCTGCGCTTAAGTCAACCAGTTCATCCCTTGATCTCATCTCCACTGCCTCTTGTGTTTCTTTTGAACCAGGAGCTCAACACCCAAACAGGCTGCGCTTAATTCAACCGGTTCTTGCAATTCATGAGGATCTCCAGCTTGGTGTGTGACTGATCAAACACTGGTCTGCCTCTCCATCAATACTCCTTCTGGCAGTATCTTCAAAGCCCAGCCATATTTTATTTCAGCCCCCACTTATTACCACCTGGTCTCCTCTTTAACAATTTCTCCATGGTCAGGAATATACACCATGTGTAGGCTCTGAACAGCATGGGCAAAGCCTTCTTCTTTGTCTTGATTTGATGATGGACAGAGACAACACTTGTGTACCTGAAACATCACTCAAATGTTGAGATGAAGCAATAAAGATCAAGACATGAGATAGGCGTGTGTTGAAGTTACAAGGAGAAGTGATCACCTGTCCGTACAGTTTAACCTAAGCTTGCCTTGAAAGTCAAGCAAAGGGAAAGGAGTTGGATAGATATCTTGCCTTGGTCTTCAGAAGCTCTGGAATAGTTTAATATAGTGGTTGCAAGTGGCTGGAGCCGTTGGCAAGTGAAGACAATCAGGGATCACATGTTCTGATCAGGAAGAGAGAGGAAGAGGAGCTGTCACTCTCAGTCAAGCTGATCGTGCCCCTGCCATACTGTGAACCATTTGTTTATTGTTTCTGTAGTCAACTTGCCTATCCATTGTCTTTGTCTATTTAAACATTGTAACAACAATCTAATCAATCAAGGAATTACTTTCTCTCCTTCTCTCTCTCTCAAAATCGTCACTCACACAAACTCTCTCTCTTTCTCTCATTGTTCTTCATTTCTCCAGCAACATATCTCTTTGATTCTCTTATCCTATCAATTCTCACATGGTATCAGAGCTTTAAGCTCTTGAAACCTTTCTTTCTTCCGCAAAGCTCTGTGTTTTTATTTCTATTTTTGGCAAAGTTCATACTGTTCTTGGTGTGTTCTTCATTCTCTTATCCAGATTTTACCAAAAATAGCAAAGTTCATCCAATTCTTCTTTAAATTTCTTTGTCTCACTCTGATAATTCCTTTGAAGTCTTTTCCACTGGATACTAGCTGTTCTTGATGTTATCCAGC
>NW_026620945.1:0-731 GCF_000801105.2 Raphanus sativus
GGTTTAAAGTTTGAACCGGACCGGTTCTGATCCGGTTTACAATATGAAAAACGCGCGCTATAAAACAGCTTTAGGAACAAGACCGGTTTACAATTGTTTTGTTCGCAATAATCTCCCCAACCACCGCAACCTTTTAGTTCTTGTGCTGTAATCTCCCACTCTCAGCACTGCTGGATCTTCAGGACTCCTCCGGTCACCGCCACCGTTACTGAAGACTACAACAACCACAGTGAGATCATATCGTACCACCAAAGACAGAATCCAAAACCAGAGACAACTTCAACGGCGACAACAAGCCGATCAGGATGATTTAAAGAGCTTCAAGAATGGAGGTGGAGAAGGAGGAAAAGAGTTGATATAGTAGTGGTTGAGGCGGAAGGCCGAAACAGAATTAGCCTATAACAACTAACAAGACACTAACTGTCTCCAAAACGCTTCTTGCATGATTTAAACCAAATAACCCCCAAAGCTCGGTGTTTACTTAAATCACCACCAAACGCCACAAAAAAAAAAACTTCTGGCTTCCTTCTTAAGAACACTACATCTTTACCTCTCTTTTTTTTTGGTGTTTGTATCATCAAATTATCAACAAAGATGAATGAAACAATATCAAAAAACAAAAGGCTTTTTCTTCTTATAGATTACTGAAACAACAACGTATCTGACAAGAATTTTATCAACAATTTTTCCCTATCTTCATCTTTTTTAAACCCATCAATGATTCCGAGCTT
>NW_026620945.1:831-3132 GCF_000801105.2 Raphanus sativus
CTGTTAATCAACACAACACATTGTAATGTAAGCACAACTTCTTGGTTTTTTTTACTGACATTTCCATTACCAGATTTGGTCCAATAACTACTGAGCCCAATGCTTATAAGCAATCCGGTGAAGCTGATCATACCCTGCAAGAACTCCAGCTCCAGCAACTCCAAGAAGCATGTTGGCAGTAACTCCTCTATACAGCGCACAGAACCCTTCCGTTTTCAATATCTCTCTTAACGCATGAACGGAGTTCCTGTATTTAACCGGCTGCCCTGACGTAAGCATCATTCTCCTCCTAAGCGTATCAAAAGGGTAAGCGATGACGCCTGCAGAGGTAGTAATGCTCCAACCCAACAGAAAGCTAGCCAAGAAGTTCCCCTGTCAAAACAACCACACTCTCACTCTTAGATTAAAGCAAACTACAAAGGCATATAGAAACTACATTTACCTCCAAGGAACCGACTAGAACAATGGGTTTGATGGTATCGTACATCCCGAAATACATGCCTCGGTAAAGAGTGATTCCAAGTATCGAAACCCCAAATCCACGGTAAAGCCCTTTAACACCGTCGCTTGACAGAGTCTTACGGTACACATCAACCATCCCTGTAAACTGCCTCTTCCCACTAACCGAACATTCTTTAGCATCAGTGCCTAAACGTGTCCGTGCGTAATCCAAATGGTAGAGAAACAAGGAGGTCGTAGCACCAGCAGCGCTTCCGGAGGCAACATTCCCAGCGAACCACTTGAAGTAACCGTGTTTCTCTTTGGAACATCCGAGAAGGTTCTTGAAGTAGCCTTTAAATGCAAAGTTGGAAGCCTAAATAAGAAGAGCAAATTAAAAAGACAATAAGAGGCGAGTCTAATAAAGATTAAGCTATCTTTAATTAATAATCAAACACCTGTGTAGGGAAATAACGTATGACGTTGGCTTGGTTTCCTCTCCAGAAGGAGAGAAGGCCTTCTTCTCTGAAGATTCTGAGGAAGCAGTTGCTCACACCGGTGTAAGGTTTTGTGAGGTGTCCTGTCTTGATCATCTCTCCTTGGTTTTGGAGTAAAAGCTTCACCCTTTCGATTGGAGCGGCTGCGGATTTGGCGACGATGGCTGCTGCGCCTCCCATTAGGAAATCCGTTGAGAATTTCTCCGGTTTTCTGGTCGAAGTCATCCTTTTTTTTGTCCACCCACCAAACCTAAATTAAATATCAATTAGTTAATAACGAATTCATCTTTTAAGAAAACAAGAATGAGATGTAAAGGAAAGAGAAATGAATAACCTGGAGACTCCTCCTATATGATCTTTCGCCGTCGGGCGGCGAAAGATCGTTTCCAGGTCCAGGAGGAGAAAGCGAAGCGTGCGACTTCTTTTCTCTTTGTTTGATTCCTTTTAGAATCAAATCCAATAAAATAGCAAAGAGATAAATCGTTTCCATCGAAAAGATGAGTTTTCTTTTTCTTTTTTTTTTAAATAAAGGTTTTGTCCTTTTCTATTTTTATTTTCTAAAATAATTCGAAATATATATGCCGCCGAGAAGAGCCAGCAGCTAATCTCACTCACTCGCTCAACGTTCGACGTCGCCACTCGTATAGTGAATCTCTCTCCTTGACTCTCGCTTTGCTGGAGACCTATAGGTTTGCTAATCATCATATATTTTAGTTTTTTGTGCTAGGGTTCTGAGATCAGTGTGACTTCAGGTTCCTCTGCATTGAGCGGTTTCATAATCCCCCGTTGATTTTTTGAATTAGATCTCGAATCAGAAAATTATGGTTCGATCAAACCAGAGCCTACGGATTTATGGTTAACAGAAAACCGGCATGGTGACTGAGCTGTGTTACACGTGGTTTTAGTTAAAGACAGGCCGTACCTCACTAGCAGCTTCCATCATGTTCTTTTAATTTGTTATGTAATTCTCAAAGAGAAAGTGAATTATGACAATGGTGTTTTGTTTATCTCAGGAAACAAGGGCAAGCTCAAAACTAGCTGATTCGGAGCGCTTTCCTTCAGACTCGTATAGGTATTCTCAATCTCTTTGCTGAACCTGAACATTACTTGTTTCAAAAAAAAAAAAACACTGTTCTTTAATGTTTCAGCAGTTCTGGAGTAGAGCAGGCAATAGGCTGCTATGACACACCTGTTCAGGTTTCTCTTATTTTACAAAGCAAGTGTCCTTAATTTCCATTAGCTTCCATTTATTTTGTGATGCTATTCTGTTACCTTGAAATTGGCGTGTGAGATACTTAAAGCTTTGGTTTTTGAGGTGTTTAGTTTTTACAAGTTGGCGTCACAGAGTCCATATTGTAAGTAGTAG
>NW_026620946.1:0-3128 GCF_000801105.2 Raphanus sativus
ATGAGATTTATTCAACTTCCTGGTCATTCTAAAATTATTAATGCTTTCAAATAAAGCTTTTTACATCTTGTTTTCTTATGGTATGATAATGCTATATGTCCGAACAGGCTAATCTGGAATCATCTGAATAAAAAGTGGGATTGCTTCTTCCTCATAACTCCTATGAGATTTATTCAACTTTCTGGTGATTCTATACTGATTAATGGTTTCAAATCAAGCTTTTTACATCTTGGTTCCTTCTGGTTTGATAAGAATCATGAAGATATTGCCATATGTCCAAACAGGCTAATCTGGAATCATCTGTATAGAAAGTGGGATAGCTTCTTCCTCATAACTCCTATGAGATTTAACAACTTCCTGGTGATTCTATACTGATTAATGGTTTCAAATCAAGCTTCTAACATCTTGGTTCCTTCCGGTTTGATAAGAATCATGAAGATATTGCCATATGTACGAACAAAATAGTCTGGAATTATCTGAATAGAAAGTGGGATATCTTCTTCCTGGAAACTCCTATGAGATTTATTCAACTTCCTGGTAATTCTACACTGATTAATGGCTTCAAATAAAGCTTTTTACATGTTGGATAATTCAAGATAATCTAAGATCCTAGTGATCTATGTTCTAGTTAGCTAATCTAAAACAAGCATAGGGTACAATCCATTTGATGAGTATCACAACTTAGAAATTATAGTTTGGGGCTAATCCCACAAACCTATTTAAACCCTAGATCTAACAAGTAGACTACTCAGACATAGCTAAGCAATTCATAACAATAGATAGATGAAAGAATTGCATAGATAGAATAAAGTAGAAATACAAAAGGAGATGAGAAATCTCTCCAATCTCTCAAAACAAATAAAACTCTAGTCTCTCAAAGGGTTTCAAAACTTGCCGTCAAAAATACTTAGCAGGAGTATTTAAGCATTTCCATTAGGTTAAAAACTCGTCAGGGACAATCTCGTAATTTGGTGAAGTCTTGGTGAAGTAGTCGGCTAAACCATTTCGTCCTCGATATCGATCGACAACACTGAATGTGTATCGATCGATTATAATCTTCTAGTACTCGGATCTTCTCGGCTACATCGATCGACAATTCAGGATGAGTATCGATCGATTATAATCGCAATGTTGACTTCCGACTTAGTCTTGAATGGTCAACTCGGGTGTATCATCTCTTGTACTCCAAAATACTCCAAAAACATCACTTTATCACAAAATGCTCCTGAACCTGAAAACATACATAACAGGCTAGAAAACGGATTAAATATATAGTAAAATACTAGTATACCATGGTTAAAAACGGGTAAAATCCATGGTATATCAACTCCCCCAGACTTACTCCTTTGCTTGTCCTCAAGCAAAAACAGTAGTCTTTGGAAAAGGTTTGGAAATAGCAGGAACTCAAGGATTCAATATATTGAAGTCATAACTCTATGGGTTTGCAATCCATGTCTAAACATCCTAATCACAAAAGTTCATCATGCCTTATCCTAGCTTAGCAACTAAACTCATCTAGTCAACAACTCAGCAATTCTCATCTGACATTCCCCTCTACTAACCTCATTTCTTAACATAAAATAAAGTGCAGGCTTTACCTTGGGAGTATCGATCAAAGAACACATGGATTCAACTCAAACAAGTATCTGAACACACAGGTAGTCTTCTCTGATCCATTTCTCCCCTCTTCTCTCTTCACTGAATCTCTTATTAGTTTCAATTTCAACAGGTTTCGATGCCACATATGTCATCTAGTCCATCTTATTGACATTTGCATTGTAACTCATACATTTTTGACAAAGTGTAGCGAATAATGGGGTCTCAGGTAATTTACCTATCCCTCGTTTCCACAATGTGTGATCATCCTTGATATTTAGAATAATGGGGTCGCAGGAGACACTCCTACCCCTCTGCTTCTCAAGAAATCATTTCAATCTTTTATAACATAAACTTAGATCTCGAGATGCCGAAGAGAGAGAAGGAAGGGGACCAGAAACACACAGACTTTTTACCTTCCAGACTTGTAAGAGGATTCCGATCCAGTGATATCCAAGCCCCAAGACAAGCAAATAAGTCAGTATTAGTGTTGGAGGTCAGCTTTGGTTCCTTCAAACAATCTTAGCTAGTGAATATAGATAGCAAGTTGATCCACTTTAGCATCTTTAGTACTATCTGCAATCAGTAATCTAGAATGGTGCTAAAGAGTGGTCAGACAATCAAATATAAATCCATATCAATGTTCCTATTTAATACTTATGCGAAAAATAATTTTGAAAAACATTTTAATAAAAACGAAAATAGAAACACATATTAGTAAACTCCCCCCCAGACTTAAATTACACTGTCCCAGTGTAACACCCGGTGGTGAGGTAAATAAAATAAAACATAATTAATTAATATAACAAGTTAGAATGAATAAACCTGATCGACAAGATGTCGATCGATTCGTAGTGGTATACGTCGATCGTTAGTAATGGTCGTATGGTGTCGAGCGATATGAATGGTGAATGTCGGTCGATGGAATTATCATTCTACTTGGATCTAATAAAAACTGCAAAATAAATTCGAAAAAGAAAAATAAAAGCAAAAAGAAAAATAAAATAAAAATAAAGAAAAAGAAAACGAAAACCTAATAGTGGGTTGCCTCCCACTCAGCCCTTGGTTATAGTCATTTAGCTTGACTGTGGTAGGTGAGTGACTCATGGGATGCATAAACTGCTGATTACCGGACAGCAATCACCAATCTTATGTCTCCTACTATTGAACCATGTGGCGACGAAGCTTCTTGTGGCATCATCCGCTTGTAGTTGCTTCTTATCTATCTGGAGGACTGTATCTTGAAGTTTCCTCACAGAATTCTCGATGTATTCGATTTTGTCAACTTTCCTGTCGATGGTCTGGTAGGTATGTACGGACAATAATTTCATCTCACTCTGTAATGCATCGATCCTGTCCAGAATAAACTGATCTCGGTCTGCTAAAGACTCGGTGTCGATCGATGCTACGAGATGCGCGTCGGTCATTTCGCTGAGGGGTCTGTCGGTCGACTCAGCATCCATTGTGTCGATCGACTGTGAACACTGTCCTTGGTACTGCAGAGCACGTATATTGCCCTTCATGTGGCGAGT
>NW_026620947.1:0-3126 GCF_000801105.2 Raphanus sativus
TCTGGAACAAAAAACAACCCGTAAATTTTTCAAATCTAAAATGATAACATTAATATTTGTTTAGTCTCACTCGAACTAGTGATATCAAAAACAAGAATCAAAATTCCTTTTAATTGAGCCAATGAATTTTGAATTTAGTGAAATGTTTTTTTTTTTAGTTATTGTACAATACATTATGGGAAATCATATATTTAATAACATAAAATGTTACTGTTATGCTAGTAATCAATATATATATACATATATATAAGTAGCAGAAAAATGAAAGAAACAATAATAGTTTCATTTCTTATTTAGACTAGTACAAAATACTAGAAGAATAATGGGATGAAAAACAAATCAAAAACAGAAATTCAAAAATACATAAAACAACTAAAAAGCAGCAAAAGGCAACAACAACAAAAAAATCAAAAGCAGCAAAAGACAACAGTTTATTAGGGGCTAGTTAACAATAACACTTTTTTCTTTGGTCTTCTCGATTTTTTTGATGGTATCCTTAAGTTTTCTTTGGTTCTCAGACCTTGATGGAACTATAACGATTTCGGTCCAAACTGAACCGGGTTGGCTTAATAGGCTTGAATCCGAGTAAAGTTCGTAAATGGATTCTGCATCCGGATTAAAATTGCTGACCTGCTTCAAACACTCAATATCTTCTGGATCCATCAAAATCTTACTATCTCCAGCTTTCCACGCTATAAGCTGCTCCAATGAACCAGTCAAAGAGAATAACATGTTACATGTTAGTATCTGTAAAGAACAATGATGCTATATTGATATTGACTTTTAACATTGTTACCCTCGGAGGACCACCAACAGCGTTTGTGCAGTAAAGCCTAGCATTATCAACAAGCTTACAATACTTTGGAAACGCATTAGCAAAACTCTTGTGTGATTTTAGCTGAGATTTCACCCTCACTGCTCGCTTCACCATTAGAGCTCTCAGTATGCCTCGTGCTACTGCTAGATAAGCATCACAAACAACGCCGACCAGCTCGATTCGATAAGGTTTCAAGTTTTGTTGTTTCCCATTTGGTTATGTTTCTTCTTTTCTCCAATATTCTTCGGTTGTTGTCCTGTCTTCAGCCACCTTGTAGCCTACGCCCATTATGTATCTCTGTTTGTGAACGTTTCTTGCCATTGTGATCATTTGTTCCACAAATGGCTCCCATGATAAGGTTCCATCCATTATCACATCACGTCCATTGTTTAATGCTGTTACTAGACAAGACGATGCAGCATCGGTAGATGATTGGTGAACCTGTATATATATTATGTTATACTAGGAGCAACCATATGTAACATTTATATGTAGTCCATTTGTCATATTTAACTGATCAAGGATTTAAAAATAGTGAATGAATTTTAACTGTTTTTTTAATATCAGTTATGTGGAAACATATCTTTTTAACTGTTTTTTTAATATCAGAAGATCTGGAACAAAAAACAACCCGTAAATTTTTCAAATCTAAAATGATAACATTAATATTTGTTTAGTCTCACTCGAACTAGTGATATCAAAAACAAGAATCAAAATTCCTTTTAATTGAGCCAATGAATTTTGAATTTAGTGAAATGTTTTTTTTAGTTATTGTACAATACATTATGGGAAATCATATATTTAATAACATAAAATGTTATTGTTATGCTAGTAATCAATATATATATAAGTAGCAGAAAAATGAAAGAAAAAATAATAGTTTCATTTCTTATCTAGACTAGTACAAAATACTTAAAAAATAATGGGATGAGAAACAAATCAAAAACAGAAATTCAAAAATACATAAAACAACTAAAAAGCAGCAAAAGGCAACAACAACAAAAAAATTCAAAAGCAGCAAAAGACAACAGTTTATTAGGGGCTAGTTAACAATAACACTTTTTGCTTTGGTCTTCTCGATTTTCTTGATGGTATCCTTAAGTTTTCTTTGCTTTGGTCTTCTCGAATTTAAAAATAGTGAATGTACCGATTCAGCAGTTTGAAGCATATCATCATGGTGACCTCTAGAATTAAGAGCTCTGTAAATAACATCAGTCTCCTTAAACGCATCTGCTTCTATCAACACTGCGTTGTCCCTTGCCACCGACCAAAACGGTCATTTCAAAAAGTGAGTAACTTAGGATTTTGACTTACTTAATTCGAGAGACTTGTATAACTTTGGCTCTCCGTTTTCATCTAAAAGGCGCATGTTTGTTGTTTTATGATCGATGTGAGTTTCAACTTTTTCTCCAAACCTTCTTATTTAGCCATCATCATGATTTCTTCACTCAGTTGAAACTCAAAGTACACAAACCTATCATCACCATGCACCAGTATCTTTTGCACAAATATGAATAAGAGTTGGAAAGAATCATACTAGAATAAAATCAGTCTTTGATTTTAAGCATTTTACAGTATTCTACCTCGAAGAAAGGGCCGCTATCTATATTCATTCTCTCTAAGTTCAACTTATAGTTATCAGTCCATGTCTCAATCGGTAGCTCTGTTATACGTATGATTTTTCCTTCAACTTGATATTCACCAATGGTTGTATAAACGTTAGCTTTATCACTCATCTTTCTTTATTGATCCTTGGAAACCTTTATACCAAGGTTCCATACGATGATTGAGATCCATTCTTTCATACTTCAGATAAAGACTTACATTGGCAACATCTCTTGGATTATAGTTTGGTATGAATGCACTATATTTGTACCAGAAACTGTTCTTGAGGAAATGTATGGACTCGTGAAGCAGTGAGATCATGATAATCACATGTTTTGCCTGCAAATTTGGGAAGAGTGTCACAATTCAATAGAAGAAAATATAACACATTACATATCCAGGAACATAAAATTTCTTAACTTTGATATTTCTATAAAGTATAAACTATGATCTACCAAAAAACGCGGAAAAATGTATGCATATGTTTGATGTTCTTTATACATAATAGAAAGTGAATATCGGTGATGATGAATTTCAAGAGAAGAATTGTAACTATTTATAGTATAATTTCACAGGTGAGTGTAGAGGTGGAAACAGTTGTAGAAATAATGGGAAATAGTAGTTGTGATAATTCATTTTTGTTTCAACCGCTTGCTCTCGAAACAACAAAGAATTTTTTTTAAAGATGTTTCTATAAAAAAAAT
>NW_026620948.1:0-3123 GCF_000801105.2 Raphanus sativus
GTTAAATATCTATTGATTCTTTATCCAAATATTCAAAGAAAACCAATTTATATGTTAAATTAAGGTATTTTGACATATATGTTATGAAAATTTATATGTAATATATTATCTTTCTTATAGATTTTGAAAATTTAAAGTATATAATGAATTTTGAAAATTTAAAATATTTTAAATGGGTTATCCGAACCCGAACCGAACCCGCAAAGATCCGAACCGAACCCGAACCAAAATTTAGAAATATCCAAATGGGGCTGAAATCTTTGACCCCGAAACCCCGAAACCCGAATGGACTGAACCGAAACCCGAATGGGTATCCGAACGCCCAGCCCTAGTATTTAGGATAATTAAGCATTTAAAATAAATCAAAAAGAATAATAAAGCGTGAAGGCCTCACTTATTTTTGGTTTATAAGAAACCGTATTTGAGGACATGTGTAGACAAAAGAGAGGAGAAGGAAGCTGAAGAACACGTTGTCGATTTACCTTTCGCCGTCGGTACGGATTCGAGCGGTGAGCTGTTTAACGAAACGAACTGGGCTTCAGATGTGAGTTAGGCGCGGAGATCCCGGCAAGTGCGGCGGAATTCCGGCAGAGAGGAGGTAATGTATAGTGATAACAAATGAATCTTTCGCTGGTTGGCATGTGTTCTGTTGTAGAGGGACTCTTCATTCAGTTGATCAGTACCTCAATATCAAGCTCGAGAACACTCGTGTTGTTGATCAGAACAAGTTCCCTCACACGATAAAATATAAGCTCCATGACTCTGTCTTTAGTTGTTTGTCCAGCAGCTAAGTTTTTTATTTTGTTTTCTGTTCACAGAGAGCATAGCATCTTGAGATATGTGGCTTCATCACTGTGCTGACCGGAACAATTATACTGCATGCGACGAGGGAAGAGGAACAAGTTTTGTCTGGAACGTTGAGATGGCATAAATCAGGGAAGAGCTTTAACGAAGAACATCTAGTAAACTTGTACAGTCCTAAGTATTAGCAAGCAAAGGTAAAACTGATAACTTAATCCATCATCATCATCATCATCATCATCATCTTATCTATCTCTAGTGGGAGAACAATCTAGTTGATGTTGTGATTGATTGCTTTTGTTGCCAAGGCCAAGCCCTTAATCAAACTACTCGACTTGTAAAGATTTGTCACTGACTTTAAGAATCAAACTGCTTGTGTCTATATAAAGTTGTATGTATCAAATTTTTATTCAAAAGACCAAAAATTTTTTAAGAACCTTTGAGTAAGAAACTTGCAATGGACCACAAAAATATACCCATCTCTTAACTAAGTCTCTTAAATCCACTTTTCCAACTAAAAATTATTAAAAAAGATTAAGAACCCCTAAATGAGTATGTGGGATAATAATGCTCTAAGCCCTAAAAGTTAAAGCTTTTATAAGCTCTAACTTCTTTTGAGTTCTAGGTCAGCAGATCAATATGTGGAAAGAGCATTTCATATTCTCAAATAATTGTGCCTGTTAATTAAAAAAAGAAACAGTAGGTCTACTAATTATTAGTTAGTTATAATAATCCACTAATCACACACACTCAGCTAGCTACAGAGCCCACAGAGTCGAGTCAAAGTCTCCCTTTTATTTTTTAACTAGAGCTTGATCCGCACACCCGTGCGGGTATATCTTTTATTTATGTAAACTTTTCATTTTGTTTATATAATAAAATTAATTTTTAAAAATATAACTTAGTTTTGCATATTGTGTAACTTTATTAGCAATGTTGGTGGATAATTTTTGTTTATATGAAAATAATTAAAGATTTTATTTACAATATATAACATATATATTGTGTAAATTTTGTATATTATGTAAAGCGGTAATGAAAAACATAAGAGAAAGGAATCTCTATCACTAACTTTAAGTGAAAATTTTCATTTTCCTTTGCTTACAACTCAGAGTCTACCTCATAAATCGTATCATTCATTTTTTTAAAGATAGATTAAATGGCTATTAATTCTTTGATTATGTTCGTTAAGATTAAGCTGTACAGAAAGGGGTGGGCATTTCGGTTTAGTTTCGGGTTCAGTTTGGGTTTGGTTTGGTTTGGGTAATTTGGGTTTTATAAAACTCAAACCAATTAAAACCAAAGTAGCTTTGGTTTGGGTACGGTTTGGGTTTAATTCGGTTTGGTTCAGTTCGGTTTGGTTTAGATTTAGTTTGGTTTACATTATTATGGTCTAGTTTGGTTCGGTGTAGTTTGGGTTGGTTATAAAATATGAAAACATCAGTTTTATACTTTTATTAAAAAATAATCAACGCATAAACGATAGAGTGAGAATATAAAAACTTATGCTACATGATTTTATATATAATAGTATTATTTGAATCGTATTTATAATTTTTTTAAAGATATGAAAGTTATGGAAAAATGAAAAACAAAACTTTAACTAAAATTTACAATATGTTAATACATATATATATCATATATATTGGATTATCGGTTTGATTCGGTTTGGTTCGGTTTAAACCCAAACCAAACCAAACCGTTCGGGTTGAGTAAAACATGAACCAATTGGGTTACATAAAGAGCACGGTTTGGTTTGGTTCGGTTTAACTTCGGTTTGGTTGGTTCGGTTCGGTTCGATTTGGGTTTTTTGCCCACCCCAGTACAGATTTGTACCAATATGAAAAGAATTCGTTCATTTGATGGTATTAGAATAAAAACTCTCACATTTTAAATGATAGATTGAAATAATTGTAGAATTAATTATTAATTATATCAAAGGTATATTCTTGTTTTTAGTTTTCTAAACTTGATTTTATAATAATTATATTAAGACTAGTACAATTTCTTGTTAGTTAAGAAAACTTCTGAGAATCAAAAGATTGATATATTTATGGTTAGTGTGATTGAAATTAATTAAGCTCACCTTAAGCTAAGTTAAATTAGCGTGAATGATATTGATTTTTAGGAAAAAAACACTGATTTTAGGAATATTTTGTGGAACAATAATGACATTGATTATATCAGTTACTTCCAAAATAAATAATACTCCCTCTGTTTTTTAAAGATCCACTAGATTAGGACCCGCCCTAAAGGGCGGAAATTGATTTGTCAAATTTCAATTAATAATATATGGTATATATAATATGTGTATATAATATT
>NW_026620949.1:0-3118 GCF_000801105.2 Raphanus sativus
TGGGATATCTTCTTAATCACAACTCCTATGAGATTTATTCAACTTCCTGGTAATTCTCAACTGATTAGTGTTGAACTGAAGAGAAGAAGAGAAGCTTGAGCATAAATAGGGCAAGCTTCATATTATCTCCGGAAGAGTTCAGTTGAGCTTTAGAAGAAGACTAAAGCATCTATCAGTGTGAAGTGAAGTCTAGGAGGAGCTTAGACTGATCAAGGAGTGGGTTTGGAGTAGTTTGAGAGAGGATGGTCCAATGTGCAAAGATAGGGCAGGTGTACGGACCTGTACGGTCTAGTACGGATCAAGGTGATCCAAGGAGATGGTATGGATCAAGTAAAGAAAGAGAAATGGTGTTGTGCATAAATAGGGCGAGTGTATGGACCTATCAGGCCATACATCGACAGTACAACACATTGTACTTGATCATACATCCAGTTTAGCCATAAAGAAGAAAGTGATGCAATGTGAAGCTTGATAAGCAAGCAAGAGAAGTGTGTGCAATGTGAGGGCGCGGCTTATTCATATCTTGTGTGACCGTTGGGAACCAAAGAGGGAAAAGGAATATACCTGAGGATCAGAGTGAGCAGTGTGACAGGCTGGAAAGGGAAAAGCACTTTACACTTTACCTTTACAGCCTGATCTCTCCACAAGTCCATCTTGGTGGTTTAATTCAAACTGAAGCGATCTCAGCCTTCCATTCAAACAAGCAGCGCCACTCCTTGCCAGCTATCTCCAGCAACATGAAGACCAGTCTACTCTCATCCTAGCCATCCATTATATCTTGTATTTCTGTCCCTTAGATGTAGGTTTAAGAGAAGAAATGTAAAGAGCATATATAAGCTCATGTGTTGCGATTTGTATGAGTTAAGGGAGTAAGGGGGAGTTCCCCTCTCCACTTCATAATCTACAAGTCTTTGATACTCTATTCTCTAGTCTGGTTACATAATCTCTTAGTCTCTTTAATCTCTTAATCACATACCTAAACAAACTCCTAATCTATCTATCTCAAATCGTTAAACACAAACTCTCATCTCCCCATTGGGGTTTCTCACACAAACAACCAGTACACCCTTATAAAAATCTTATGGTATCAGAGCCAGGTTCATTGAACTTGGTTCCTAGCTTCCGCTGAAGCTCAAGCTCACCTCCATGTCGCCTGAAGTGAAGAAGAAGCTCCATGGTCCATTCGGCAGTTCTACATCTCAAGTGGAAGATGAGTTCGACCTTGGTGTCCAGAAGCTGTCTAGTGTAGAATCTCACTCTCTCATGTCGTCCGTGAAGAAGGGAAGTTCTTGGAGACTCAAGCAAGAAGCGGTCTGATCAACCAAACTTCAAAGCGGGTCCAAGCAAGTTCTTATTCATTTTACAAGAAGAAAGGTGAAAGCTTTCATCTTGTACTGGTGGGGCGAGTTCAACATGAAGAAAAGTGGGAACTTTGACATGGAGGGTTTAAGAGAAAGGTTCAAGGAAGAAGGAGAGGTTGGGCGCGCGACCAACAAACTCATGTTCTTGCCGAGAACACTGGTGAATCAGAGAACTAACCATAGGTCTCTGGCTGTAAGGAAACTTCTTTCTCTGATTTAAAGCTTGAGTATTGATGACAGGTTGTGTTGTGGTGTTGTTTAAAGCTTGCGGATGGTTGTAAAGATTTCTTATTGATATTGCATTAAGAATCAATCCATGCTGCTGTTTGAGTTGTGTTTTGAGGTTGAGAAATTGTTTTAAAAATTGCTAGAGAGTTGTTTAAAAGTGCTTAGCCTGATTCTTAGTGTTGTGTATTGCTAGGGTGATAGATTTAAATCTTTCCAGCTTGCATTCATGAAATAGAATTGTTTTAAGGCTGAAGCATGGTGTGTGATTTGTTTTGCAAGGCTGCGGTTCATTATTGATGCATTGCATTCATGAAATGAGGCCGTTGAAAGCTGTTGCATTGGGTCTTGAAAGCGGCCTTGTACTAAAGCAGTAGACTCATATCTACATTGCTAAGTAAAGGAGCTTTAGACATAAACTGAGTAGCTTGCATTGAATCTATTAAGGTTGTGCTTGCACTTAGTGTGTAGCTTGCAAAGATGTGAACTAGCTAATGCTTGATTCAATCTTGTGCAAAGCTTGAGACATTGTGGGGATCAAGCTTGATGATTAGTCAAGACTTGATCTCAAATGTTTGTTTCTGATCTTTGCTGGAGTTTAGTGATGTTTCAGGTTTCACAAGGAGTGTACCAGGTTCACTATCCATCCGAGTTGGAAGAGACAGAAGATGTTGCCATTGGGGTTCAATGGTAAATGGTTAGAAGAGTGGTGAAGCGCCACAGGATGCTTGAAGCCACTGAAGCTCACTTGCAAGCTTGGATCCCAAATCAAATCCAAGCTTGAGGAGGGGAGTTAAGTGAGCTATCAAGCGGTTCAAGAGGAGCCATTGCAAGCAGCTGAAGAAGGAGCCATTTGGGTTTAGGCAGTGGCGTGTCTAGACAAGAGAGCTTTCAGAGGGTTCTTGGCTGTGGGAAGATGAGACTCAATCAGTGCGGCTTCTAGTGTTGAGGTGACTGATGAGATGAAGCTTCCACAAGCAATCCAATCAAAGATGGCGAGTTCAAAGTGTTGCAATGGAGTGTGATACAGATCATGTAAGATGTTCCTTCCAAGCTTGACTTGTTCCACATGGTCAAGCTTGAGGGGGAGTGTTGAGACATGATCTGATCAAGGAGAGTACTTGGTGGTTATTCAAGAAGAGGAGCAGATCAGTTATGAAGCAAGATGAAGAATGGGTGAAGCGATCTCCAAGGCGGCTTCTAGAGTGAGGTGCTTGGTACAACAGCTGAAGCATTCTCATATGGTTTCAGTAACATGGTGGTGACTCAAGGAGAAGAAGCAACCAAGACTAGTATGTATCTATCAAGGAAGATCAGGAGAAGCGAGCACTTGATCACAACAAGGAGGTTGTGAGAAAGGGGGAGCAACAAGGTCTGTCCAAAGATGAGATACAAGAAGGTTGGTGATGGAACAAGGAGAGTGATGAACAAACCTTGTCCATCACATGAGGCCATGATCCAAGTGATTCTTTGGATCCCTTACATTGATGGTAAGGTACAAAGAATCACTGGCAAATCCCTGGGCCTTGGAG
>NW_026620950.1:0-3118 GCF_000801105.2 Raphanus sativus
TTCATGATTCTTATCAAACCAGGATGAACCACGATCTAAGAAGCTTTATTTGGAACCACTAATCAGTGGAGAATAACCAGGTGATGAGGACCTCAAGTCAGTAGCCGAACCACAAACTCATGAGACCAACCATACAAGCTACATTGGAGCCAGCAGCGACATAGGTGCATTCAAAATGCCATATCGTTCAAACCAGGAGGTTTTTTATCACGAGGACAATTTTCCTGGATTCTACACTCAAGACGGAGTCAAGCACAATTGGAATTTCAAGAAAAGATTCACTGAGCAGGAAGTTATGAATTTTACAAGTTGGAGGTTTTCCAGTCCATCCGTTTGCGAGTACCGGTCTTTAGAAGAGAATTTCAAACCAACCAAGAAGCGAACCGAGCCAAATTAAGCTATGGAATTTAAGATAGATCTCTTAGCTTTCCAACAAGCCAATAATGAGAAGAAAAGCCCACGTAATTATGGAGTTATGGTCCATTTCCCTAAACCGGTCAAACCAGTTCTGCACCTGCCTGATTTGGAGTCTCACCGGTTCAATCTTAACCAAACCAAGATATGGCGACCAGGAGAGTTTCTACTTGATCAAAGACATCCAGAATACACATCCAACCATCCAGAAGAGCATTCCATCATTCCACCATACACCAGCCAGCATGTGATCAAGAGGATCTACATTTGTTTCAACTTGCCTTATTTGGAGCCTCTTGCAATAAAGCTCCAACAGCTCTTTCCCTATCAAGTGAGGCACGACATCAGCACATTCAAGACCATCAAGAAGGTTCCCAAGAAGCTATCCTATCCCCTTAAACCGTCCAGATTCAAAGAAACTCAAGCCAAGACAAAATCCCAAAGATATCTCTCCAACGGCTCTATTTCGATCAAGATCAGCACCATTGCAGCCTTTTCTTTATTTTTGTTTCCTTTCTTTTCATATGACCGTTTGGTCTTGTCTAAGGTCGTGCACTATATAAGCAGACCCATTTGTACATTTTAGAATCACCTTTGATCATTTTTATAATAAACCGAGAATTTTCTCTTTAAAGCTTTTGCTTTTGTTCTTATGTTTCTCTAAGTAGTTAGGTGGATTCCATTGCTTAGTGAACGTGTTAGTCTCTGATACAAGCCTAGGCTGACAAAGGTTGTATGATCCAAGTAAAAGAGGTGGAGCCGATCTAGATCAAGAGGTGGTTCTTTTGTTTGATCTAATCAACCAAGAGAAACCGTGAGAGATGGAACCGGGGGAATGAAGTGCACCACACGAGAGATGGAGAGCTCGTGATACAACACAAGGAGCCTACAAGCCGTGGAGGTGCTGGTCTCACAAGGCAATGGAGGCGGCGAGTTCTTGAGAGAGAACTAGGTTTCTTTGAAAGAAAGTTTATAAAATATCAAGTGTAACCTCCTCAATGAGTTTTGCAAACAATATAAAGACTAAAGGAACATGCTCCTTGTCGACACAAAATGAAATAACTTAAAATAGAATATGGTTCAAATAAGGAAACAAAGAAGAAGTGGTTTCTTCTTAGTCTTGGACCGAGATGCTTCAAGGTGATTTGTAAGCTAGTTGTGGCCTCATTAAAAACCTCCTCCTGGAAAACCTCGTGGGACAAAACCAAGAGTAAGGAAAAGAGCACACACAAGGAGCTTGCCTCGTAGCTAACCATGTCCAAGAACCTTCTTAAGCATTGGGTTCTTCTATGGTAATGATCATCAAATGGTTGTGACTCTGATCAGGTATGAATGGCCAAGGATCTTCTCTTGATGCTTGAGAACTCCCATTTGGTTCCTCTATCTTCACAGCATCTCTCTTGATCACATCTTTGATATCTTCCTCAGCTTGTTTAACCTGTCCAAGATCAGAAGCAAGTATCATGCTCTCATTAAATTTATGTTGAAGTATCTTAGCTCTTTGTCTAGTGATAGCTCCCTTAAACACGGTTGGTATGGGCACTTCTTGCTCAGTCTCTGGTTTGGTAATGTTGCTGATCATGTCTTGAATGTCTGGTTCGGTAAGGTCAGGTTCAATGTCCTCATCATTCCCTCCCTCTTCAAAAGGTTTTGACCTCAAAACTGGTTCATCTGCAAAACAAGGAGACAAATCAGTAACATTGAAAGTGGATGATACATTTAACTCACCTGGCAGGTCAAGACGGTAGGCGTTGTTGTTGATCCTCTCGAGAATTTGAAAGGGACCAGTGCCTCTTGGCTTCAACTTAGAACTCCTCTGGTTAGGGAACCTCTCTTGCCTCATGTGTAACCAAACCCACTCTCCTGGTTCAAATATAACCTCTTTGCGACCCTTGTTAGCTTGTTTAGCATACTGGTCAGTTCGCTTCTCTAGATTCTCCTGGACTTTGTGGTGTAATTCCTTGACATAAGCAGCCTTGGCTTCACCCGTGAGACTAATAACTTCAGCTGGAGGTAAAGGAGTAAGATCGAGAGGTGTCTTTGGGTTGAACCCATAAGCAGCCTCAAATGGTGACATCTTTGTAGCTGAGTGTTGAGCCCGGTTGTATGCAAACTCTATGAAGGGAATACAATCAACCCAATTCTTCATGTTCTTCCCAATGGTGGCTCTAAGCAATGTGGAGAGAGTTCTGTTAACAACTTCTGTTTGTCCATCAGTTTGCGGATGGCAAGTAGTTGAATAGAGTAACTTTGTTCCAAGCTTTTTCCATAGTGTCCTCCAGAAGTGGCTGAGGAACTTGGTGTCTCGATCTGACACAATGGTTCTAGGAACCCCATGTAAACGAACCACTTCTCTGAAGAACAAGTCAGCTGTCTTGGATGCATCATTCACCTTGGCACAAGGTATGAAGTGTGCCATCTTGGAGAACCTATCCACCACAACAAAGATTGAATCTTTGTGTTGAATCATGGGTAATCCTAGTACAAAATCCATGGATATGTCCACCCAAGGGGCTGTGGGGATGGGCAGTGGCATGTAAAGACCATGGGGTTGTACTCTTGACTTAGCTTTCTTGCATACCACACATCTTGCACAATGAGCCTCTACTGTCTTCTTTAGGTGCGGCCAATAAAAATGCTCTCTGACCACAGCAAGTGTCTTGTCTACTCCAAAATGTCCCATGAGACCCCCTCCGTGAGCTTC
>NW_026620951.1:0-3115 GCF_000801105.2 Raphanus sativus
TTGTCTCCTTCTTGGTTTAGCTATATCTTAGCTTCCTGATGCCCTTAACCTTACTTCCAGGCCATGATACCCTTGTGTTTAGGTCACATGAGCTGACTGGTGCGTCTCCTTGCACCATGGTCGATCCTAAGGATCATATCCAATATCAGGGACATGACAAGTCTCCCCCACTTAGAATGGATTCGTCCTCGAATCCTGTGGTTCTTACATCCCATATCATGACAAAGGTTCCAACTGAACTCTTTGCTCCCTACATATCCGCTAAGGTTCATGACCCCAGTCACAACTTACTGGATCATTCCTTAACTGACCACCGCTTATCCCAGCTTGGCCCTATTGCGATCTTAGTCTCTACTAGACTAAACCGCCTCATACTTGACTTCTGTCCATCACCAGACATAGTCATACTTTGATCCTAGTCCATGACTAGATCATTTTCAGTCCTTAAGAACATACTGCATACTCGAGTCTTAGTAGATTTACCCAATCTCCAAGCTACTCAATGTATCAGTCAAGTCTTAAAGAACTCGATCACACTCTGGTCCTGTCCACTCCGGGACTCCACCGTCTCAATCCAACCATAGGTCAATCTCCGACTTGGTTGTGTTGCGACCCTCGTCCCTCACTGGACTTAGTCGACCTCATCTCAGCCATCTCGGCTGGTGCCAAACGATACGGACTTTTGGACATTGGGACCGTTCCCGGTTCTAGTTCGATCATGCTCGGGTCAGCCCCTGCAGGAGGCACATCCTGCAGCGCCCGAAAACACATCCTTGAACTCTTGAACCAACCGAATCCTCGTCCGGGCTACCACCCCCTACAACCTCCTTAGTGTCAATGGTCGCCAACCAGGCCTCATGACCACCTCCCAGCATATTTTCCACATGGACCGCTGAGATCACTAAGCATCCAGAGGTTGGTCGGATCCTTGGAATCTGATCGGGGGTCCACACCCACTCTCAAACATCACTCTTCCCCGGTGACAGTCTAAGGTGGCCCGATTCTTTCCAAGACCAATCCATCCCTAAGATCACTTCATGATTCTTAAGGCTAACCACAATCAGATCCACGGGCACCGCCCTTCCTTGGATCATCACTGGGATGTCCCTAACAAGGCCTAGTGAATGCATCATTTGGCCTCCGGCCGCACTCACTATCCCGGGATCATCCCCTATACCAATACAAACAACTCCTTTCCGATCATATCTAGACTCACAAACGGTGTGAAGCTCTAGTATCGAAAGGTATGTTGTTTCCACACCCCGATCATTAAGTACCTAGATGAGTAAGATATCGGTTTGATCACACATTTGGAAAACGTCTCATACCATTTTCCAAAGTGTCACACTTCTGTGAATGTCCCATACCATTCACAAGAGTGTTTGTAATATACCTCAATCCCCATCATACTAAGCCACTTAACATCGTATTCCCAATCCATTCAAATTGATCTAAGGAATCCTACCTTGGCTTATACCGAGTCCCAGTATACTAGCCCTGTAGTGTCTCCCTTAAACCAACTTGAACCTCGCAAATGCTCACTTGTTTTGAATGGCCACCAAGGATAACACTTACCCCCAAAGAGTGCTGCACGTTTCTTTCAACCTAAGCCACTCTCAGGTTCGTGTTACTTCCCTGGTCCAGGTCATCCATAAAAGATCTTGCATTGCATCGATCCGTCCAACCCGTCTATTATTTCCAGATAACTAGATCAACCAACCCTCTGTTTGAAGATCTTGCCATTGGGGAGTGCATCTTGGCCAAGATGGTTCACCTTGGAACTTTCCCGTTCACAAGCATGATCCCCTATCTTGCCTCAGCTCCCTCTTGGCTCACCTAGTAAGGTTCCATGGTCATCTCAGTTTCCAGAAATAATTTCGGTTTGGAACACAATACCTTTGAGCAGTGAGTTGAGCTGAAGTTACAACCCAATCAGAACCTCCACTCATCTGCCTCAAAAGGATCCTCACTACCTGAGAAATACTTAGTTCTCATCTGAGCTATGTGCTCCAGCACCCTCAGGTAGTCCACTTTCCAAGCTGCCCTAGCTGGTGGATCAATTTAGATCACCTCAGCTACTGGCCCAGCTTGATCATTAGCTGCCAAAACAGCTGCCCAATCAACCGGCTTGTCCTCTATTGTTTGCAACAATTGTTTGGATCAGCCCGGTTCACATCACAAGAGGATTCAACTTCCCCTTCCAGCTGCAGCTCAGCTCTCCCCCACTGGAACCTCAGTAGGGTTAGCTGACTTACAGACAATCCAGCTTCATTGTTAACTTTTTCCAGCTTAGTCAACAACAAAACTGGCCGATTAACCATATCATCATCTACTTGTCCGGATGTGTGGGTGAACAACCACAACCCAACGATCCTAGAATCAAGCATGCTCTGATACCAACTTGTAAGACCCGAACCCGGCCGGCTAGGCCGCGGTCGATGCCTCACGTCGCTCGGTCCATACCCTGACCGAACCACTCAATTTTTCGATCTTTATCTATACTCTCGCCTAAGGGCGAAGTCTATCTTAGACCTTAGCTTAAGACTACCTTAGTCCTTCCCAAGCTTAGATCCTTTCAACTTATGCACAGCGGAATATTCTCTAATTAGCCATTGGTCTAAAACCAATCTAACACTTGTCAGGTCGAATCACCTTAGCCATGGTCAGTATACACAACTACTACCAGCTCCAAGGTTGATCCTGAACCTAAACCAAGTCATACAAATCTGAGGTTCCATTCCCCTAACCATTCTATCTAGATCTATGCAACATTGCTAGATCATACCTTTGCCACATCCACGGAGCTTGTTAGCTCATTGTCTCAGCTATCCCCAGCTTGTTAAACTAGTTTGTCCAGCCCAGCTGAGCTGAACCACTTCACTTGAGGTTCACTCTCTCCCAGCTGATCGAGCTGTGAGGTAGCTTTGCCCAGCTCCCCGTCCACTCGTCCAACTCCCTTATACCTGTATAAACTCTCCCCTTAGGTTACTTAGTCATTCAACCAACCATCCCCACTGACCAAGTATCTTTGGGAAGTCTTCAGCTGCAAAACCAACCACCAGCAAACATGCTCCAAAAACTAATTAAAATTCATGATAATTCATGATAATTCATA
>NW_026620952.1:0-3110 GCF_000801105.2 Raphanus sativus
GGGTTCATCATCAGTGATGTGACTCCATAGCCCTAGCCTTCCAATGGCGGTTTTCACCAACCTAGACCACAAGAGATAGTTTGAACCTCCCTTGAGTTGAACCGGTACTGTAACTAGCTTGCTGAAGTTGTTTCCCTCCATCTTCTCTTGCTTGTATCACACGTGACCTGAAAAAGCTTCAATCTTGCAACCAAACTTGAAGATCACCAGAACTTATCCTCAAGACCACAAAGACTCTCGGAGAAGCGCCGATAACACCTTTAGAGTAGTAACCAGCTTTCCCGAATCACCAAGAACACAAGAGATAAACAAGGCAACAAGAACACAAGATTTGCGGAATGAAAAAGTGGTTTCTCTCAATACCAAAGCCAACCTGGCTCTGATACCATGAGATTTTAGAGAATATAAAGTGTATTGAGAGATTAGTGAAGGATTAGAAGAGAACAGATGAGATTAAGAGAGATTTGAGAGAGTTTGCATTCGTAGATTTAATAGTAACCTGAGAGAGAGAGTTGTAATAGTAACATTGCAAAGAGAGAAAGAGACTCAAAGTGTTAATTTTATTATGAGATGAGTTACAAATATATATGGACGAGCTAAGAAGGGTTTGCGCAGCTAAGTGACTATTACAAGCATGTGTGGTCAAGAGACTAAAGCTTAATACTAGGCTGAGAGTGATCACATGCTTTGCCTTGCTTTAACCAGGCTGTAAAGTAACCTTATCCACAAACGGTCACTAGACTTGGCGCGCCTCTCTTCTTCCTTTGTGGTTTGGTTCACTATGCAATCCTTCTTCCTCAACCCAAGTCTTTCATAGCTTCACTTTAACCTTCACATACTTGCTTTTACTAAGTTACCATGCAGTAACTTTATTTTTACTGCATGGTAACTTTTCACAAGTTACTTCTCATCTCATCTCCTCTTTAATATATCAATACTCCTCATCTCTTCTCACCACATTTCAACAGGTAGCTAGGAGTATGATGTTCCACACCAGTATGCCTAAACGTTTCTGGAGTGATGCTGTCTCAACAGCTTGTTATTTGATCAATAGAACTCCCACCAAAGTTCTGAAGGATCAATCTCCTTATGAGGTACTGAATCACACTAAACCTTCTATTGAACATATGCGTGTGTTTGGTTGCCTTTGCTTTGTCTTTGTTCCAGGTGAACAACGAGATAAACTGGCACCAAAGAGTACTAGAGCAGTGTTCATTGGATATTCTCCTCATCAGAAGGGGTATAAGTGCTTTGTACCAGAGACCAGGAGGGTCTTAATCTCAAGGGATGTGAAGTTCATCGAATCCAAGGGTTACTATGATGGGAGGAATTGGGAGGACTTGGAAAATCTATCCCAATCTGCTTCTGATAGAGCCAGCAATCTCAAGAGGGTTATGGAAAGCCTTGGCATCAGGATACCTAGTGAGAGGTCAACCGGTGTCCAAGAAACAACACCAGCACCAGCAGGGTCCGGAGGGGATGATGATAGCTTGGAAATCACTCATCTTGATCCTGAAGGGGAGAATCAAGCTGAACCACATCAAGAGGATAGTTCAGCGAGTCATGATCAAGCTGAGCCACAAGCTCAAGGGGAGCAACATCACAACACTCAAGAGGAGACAGTTGTGAGTACAAGCCAGCAGCATAGTGAACCAGTGATACCTGAGGAGAATCCACATCAAGCACTGATGAGGACATAGAACCAGACATCAACATCCCCACACTTAGACAAGCTCCAAGGACAAGATCAAGAACTAGAGGTGTTATTGCCAGCTTTAACAAAGCCATAGAAGTTCTTCTCATCAAGAGCAACATCAACACCAAGCTAGAAGCCATCACAAACCGCATGGATCAGTTCACTATAACCAAAGACAAAGCAAATAAAGAAGAAGCTTATGTTATACAAGTTGGTCCAAGAGGAGATGATAACATATGGTCCATTCTTCCTTGCAAGGAAATGGTTTCCTTATTTACCATCTCCCCTAAGTGATACGGTGAGTTTTGAAGAAGGAAGAGCAAAGCCTCAAACGACAACACTTTGAACAAGATCAAGTTTGGCTCCTCTCCAACGGCTACTTCTTTCAAACCCATTCCGCATCAAAGGTAAGTATGGTAAGTTCATTTACATTTTATTTATATCCTATGGTTATCATGCAGGGTCTTGTTTGCATTTTATTTCATTTCTTTGAGTCAGGCATTGTTTAGCCTATGCTTTCTTAGGTCCAAGTATCGAGTCTTTGTATTGCTTTGTTTCAAGACCCCTAGAAGGGCACAACTGCATTGGCGAGTATATAAGCCCCTATAAGCAGTCATGTATCTTTAACTTGGATGAAATATATGAGTCAGTTTGCCCCTAGCAACTAAACCTAAGTCTTTGAGAGTTTGTGAGAAGCAGCCTCCAAGCAAATCGTGATTTATCAAACTCCTCTCCATAGAGTTTGTGGTTTCACCTCGATCCATCTCTTTGATTGTGTGATTCAATCAATCTTCATTCCATCAACCCATCTCTATATCATTGTTGAGTTGTTTATACGAGCAAGCAACAAAGATCCATCCTTCACCCACACGCCATCTCTCATCCCTTGAAGTATCAAGTTGGTTATACGACCAAGTGGTGCTTTCCATCCCCCATTGGTGTCCTCACGAGTCTCTCACCAACCGGATCCATCTCACAAATCATCATCACTATCAGATCATTCCATCTTAAACCATCTCATCACCAACCAGTTCATTGATTCACTCTCCCATCCAACCAGCTTGAACAAGGCCCTCTTTGTGCCTATATCATTTTGGTATCAGAGCTAAACGCTCCACATCAGGTTGTCTCTTCTCCTATTAGATAGATCGTTTAGTTTCATAAAAGAAAAACCCATAAAAATTGTTCTTTGCTTTTTGTTTTGATTTTTCGCCATTGTTAAGTTCTTAGCCTGTTCTTGTTTCATATAAACCGAAAAGAAAAGAAAAAGTTTGTTTGATTTGTTGTTTGATCCGCATTCCTCAAGAAAACCCAAAAAGAATTTTGTTTTTGATTACTTGCATCTCGAGTTTCCCATTCTAGCTCCAATCGCATATCATATTTCCTTTTATAGATCAAGCATTTGCATTTCGAG
>NW_026620953.1:0-3105 GCF_000801105.2 Raphanus sativus
CAATCTCTGAAGATCTTGCTTTACTTGTGCAACAGACCCAAGCTCAACTCCACACCTTTGTCTCTCCATTTCTTTTCTTCAAGTTAACACTCCCCCTCAAGCTTGACTTTAGTGATCCTAAGTCAAGCTTGGAACCTTGAAGAACTTCCTCATTAAAAACCTCACCAAGGAAAACCCTTTGGGACAAAACCTTGATGAGGGAAAAAGAGTAAAGTCTCCAAGGCCTAGGGATTGGCCAGTGAGTCTTTGTGCCTTACCAACAATGTAAGGGACACAAAGACTCTGGATCATGGCCCTCATGTGATGCAAGGTAGATCACTTCTTTCCTTGCTCATCACCATATCTTGTACTCTTCTTCAGACTGATCTTGATCTCTCCCCCTTTCACCCAACTTCCTGTTGGGTTTCTAGTGCTCGGATTACCAGATCATCTTTGATAAATACAAGCTGAGTCTTGGTTGCTTCTTCTTCATGAGTCACCACCATGTTACTGAAACCACTTCAAGATGATTCAGACTATAGTACCAAGACTGCTCTTCTCTTGAGGCCGCCTTGGAGATTGCTTACACATCTTCCATCATGCTTCATAACCTGCCTGCTCCTCTTCTTGAATAACCACCAAGTACTCTCAGATCATGTAAGCTTCAACACTCCCCCTCAAGCTTGACCATGTGGAACAAGTCAAGCTTGGAAGGATAGCTTCATGATCTGATCAATCACTCCATTGCACACCTCTTGAACTCGCCATCTTCAGGGAATGCTTGTGGAAGCCTCAGCTACCTCTTCAGTCAGCTCACACTGGAAGCCATACATGATAGAGTAGTCTTCATCTTCACACTGCCAAGAATGCTCTGAACACTCTCTTGCTTAGACACGCCACTGCCTAAGCCCTTGATGGCTTCTTCTTCAGCTTGCAATGGAATCTTCTGAATCGCTTAGAAGCTCACTTAACTCCCCTCCTCAAGCTTGGATTGAGTATAAGGATCCAAGCTTGCAAGTGAGCTTCAGTGAGACTTCAAGCTAGTGGCGCATCACCACTTCTTTCCTTGCTGCTTTTATACTGTCCTCTCTACACTCTCTTGAGATGTGCAGGCCATGGTGACTCAACCACCACGAACAGAGCCGCAAGACTTCTTCTTTCTTCACTTGGATGGATGGTGAGCCAAGAACATCTTTGTGAACCTGAAACAACACTCAAACTCCAGCAAATATTAGAAACAAATGCATTGGGTCAATCCTTGATGTACCATCAAGTTTGAACACCAATGTCTTTAAGCAATGCAATGGCTCAACCCTTGTTATATACACAAGTCTGACACCACTGTCTTACAAGCTAACTCCCACTAGCACAAGCAAGGCCTTAACAAATCCAAGCGAGATACTATGGTAAATTTTTAAGCTTCTTTACTCAGCTATTAGACATGAATCTAATGCCTCAATGTAAGATAGCTTTTGGACAGTATGCATCTTCTTTAAAGAACCTTAGCTTTAAAGTTCATGCATACTAATCTCAATCACCACAACACAACTCTTTAAGCACAACCTAGGATAGATTCTAACATTTAAATGTCTAGCAATCTTAAACAAATCCTTAGGAACAATCACAACACAATATCACAACCAGTAAACAACACAAGCTCATACCAAGATGGGTTTATAAAATCGCTTACAGCCAAGGAACCAGCACTGATTCCTTGAACCTCCATGGCATAAAGGTCATGACTTTGTTGGATATGAGAGCCTGGACGTCACAGGGCTTCTCCACCTTCTGTTCATGACCACCATCTTGTTTCTCTAACTCAAAGACCCCTCCTTTCTCCAAGTCTTCTAGGTGCCATCTTCTTGATAGCTTTCATGATGAACTGGATGGGGAAAGCTCTTGGACAAGGCGCCTTGGATGAGGTTCGCGAGGCCTCTCCTTACACCTTTGCTTCCAATGAGTCTCTCCATCAGTTTGAACAGGAGAGAGGCTGAGAAACCAGGAACAACCGCCAGCTTCAGTCTTCTTCTTCTTGAAGTGTACATCGGATGGTGTTGTCTCCATGGTTTGGTTTTGAGCTGAGAAGTGAGTCTTGTGATTTGCGGAAGCTTCAACCAGGTTCAGATGAACCTGGCTCTGATACCATGTGAGTTTTTAAAGAGCCCTCTACTCTGTTCTGATCTGGTTTGTGTTTGTGTGTGGGTAAACTCCAATGGAGTAGATGAGAGAGTGTTAATGGTGATTTGAGAGAGAGAGTTGTATAAGAGATTTGTGTAACCAGAATAAGAGATTAAGTAACCAGAATGGGAGATTAAGAGACTTGAGAATAGAGATTAGAGAGTTTCTGTATCAAAGAACTTTCCTTTCATGAAGGAGGAGGGGAAACCCCACTCTCTCTCTTAAGAGAACACAAGTCGCCATACATTTGGTTATATAAGCACTTTACAAGTTGCAAATCATAAACCTAAATCTAATGGCTGATAATACTTGAAGTTTAAATGGATGGTGTAGATGAGATGGTCTTGTTGCAATGTGTTTCTGATTGGTTAATGAGAGCTGGCGCCATTCTTTATTTCAAACTGAAGCTGTGCTTTGATTGGTTCTCCTTAGGCTCCTTTGCATCTGTCCATAGATCAGTCCACATACATAGTCAAGGCTGCCTTTCTCTTTACAGCCAAAGACAGCCTGGCCTATTTCAAACTCGCCCAAGACCATCACATGGCATCTCTTTGATTCCCATTTGATGCCATATGATCTAAGAACCTTATCCATACACTATGCACTCTCCACTTCTTGAATAGTGTCTCCAATAGTGTATAGTGTTCTGTAATAGTGATTAGTGTTCCATCACTATTCACTATTACATCACTTTACCCAAACTTACTCAAACTGCTCCACTCTTACTATGGTAACTCTCCAAAGTTACTGTGGTAACTTTGGAGTTACTGTCTTCACCGAATCTCTCCAAATGGTGTCTAAGTCCCTCCTGAACTTAACCCCACTCTAGCATAGACTTCAGGACACTTCTAGACTTCTTTAAACCCTCTTGAAGCCTTGATAGACAATCTCTGAAGATCTTGCTTTACTTGTGCAACAGACCCAAGCTCAACTCCACACCTTTGTCTC
>NW_026620954.1:0-3103 GCF_000801105.2 Raphanus sativus
GTTCCAAATAAAGCTTCTTAGATCGTGGTTCATCCTGGTTTGATAAGAATCATGAAGATATTGTCATATGTCTGATACAAGCCTAAGCTATCAAAGGCTGTATAACTCTTAGTACAAGAGAGAATCGATCTAGCACAAGGGGTGATCCGGCTGGACTGATCTAATCAACCAAAAGGATCTGGACAGGAAAGGCTGGATGGATTGAAGAGCACCACAAAGGTTGCGGATGGCCTTTGATACAACTCACAAGCCACGGTCTCAGTGATTCCACACAAAGACAGAGACTAACACGTTCACTAAGCAATGGAATCCACCTAACTACTTAGAGAAACATAAGAACAAAAGCAAAAGCTTTAAAGAGAAAATTCTCGGTTTATTATAAAAATGATCAAAGGTGATTCTAAAATGTACAAATGGGTCTGCTTATATAGTGCACGACCTTAGACAAGACCAAACGGTCATATGAAAAGAAAGGAAACAAAAATAAAGAAAAGGCTGCAATGGTGCTGATCTTGATCGAAATAGAGCCGTTGGAGAGATATCTTTGGGATTTTGTCTTGGCTTGAGTTTCTTTGAATCTGGACGGTTTAAGGGGATAGGATAGCTTCTTGGGAACCTTCTTGATGGTCTTGAATGTGCTGATGTCGTGCCTCACTTGATAGGGAAAGAGCTGTTGGAGCTTTATTGCAAGAGGCTCCAAATAAGGCAAGTTGAAACAAATGTAGATCCTCTTGATCACATGCTGGCTGGTGTATGGTGGAATGATGGAATGCTCTTCTGGATGGTTGGATGTGTATTCTGGATGTCTTTGATCAAGTAGAAACTCTCCTGGTCGCCATATCTTGGTTTGGTTAAGATTGAACCGGTGAGACTCCAAATCAGGCAGGTGCAGAACTGGTTTGACCGGTTTAGGGAAATGGACCATAACTCCATAATTACGTGGGCTTTTCTTCTCATTATTGGCTTGTTGGAAAGCTAAGAGATCCATCTTAAATTCCATAGCTGAATTTGGCTCGGTTCGCTTCTTGGTTGGTTTGAAATTCTCTTCTAAAGACCGGTACTCGCAAACGGATGGACTGGAAAACCTCCAACTTGTAAAATTCATAACTTCCTGCTCAGTGAAGCTTTTCTTGAAATTCCAATTGTGCTTGACTCCTTCTTGAGTGTAGAATCCAGGAAAATTGTCCTCGTGATAAAAAACCTCCTGGTTTGAACGATATGGCATTTTGAATGCACCTATGTCGCTGCTGGCTCCAATGTAGCTTGTATGGTTGGTCTCATGAGTTGGTGGTTCGGCTACTGACTTGAGGTCCTCATCATTCCCTCCTTCTTCAAAAGGTTTTGTCCTCAAAACCGATTTATCTGCACCAAGATAGAGCAAGTCAGGTTTCATCCTCTTTTGAGATTCTAGGGTCTTACCTTGGTATTGTTTTGGTTTGAACTTTGATGGCACATCTGGTGGTTTTTCTTTGGAAAAATAGGATAGGATTACTCCTCTGGTCCGGTCTGGTGTGATCTTGGCTTTGGGTAGATCTCCTCTGGAATCTGCAGCATTGGTTCCTGTCATAGACTCAACATCTTTGGCTAAAGACAAGTGTGTTATAGAAGTCATGGAATAATCAGCATATAAATTGTTTTGAAAAATTCCATTTTCAGTAGATGTTAAAATCTCTTGCTTCCTCTCTAAGGGTGATATAAGAAAAGAAGTATAATCTACATACTTATCTAAACTGCCTGGTTTTTCCTCACATTTATCAGGACCTAATAAATCAGTGTGCACATTATCCAAGTTTTCAGTAAGCAAACAAGGGATAGGATCACTTACCTGAAGTGGATCGGGTTCAAGGATGATTTCTTTTTGTTCTAGTCTCTCAGACACATTCTCTTGGCCTTCACTGAGACCTGCATCAACATTCTGGACAGGGTGCAAGTGCATCATACCAGTGTTTTGATAAGTAGGATTATCCACAGTAAGTTCAGAAATCACCTCATCATTAGTTGGGACTTGAAAAATTTCAAGTCTTGGACTTGCTTGCACAGCAAGGTTGGGTTCTTGTTCCTTGATTTCTATGTTAGTACCTGAAATATTTTCAACCTCTTGGGCACTAGACAAGTGTGTTAAGACAGTCATGGAATTACTAGAAACAGAATTATATCTAGCTTTCATCAAGTTGAGAAGTTCTTCAAACTTTTTATCTATCCTATCAAAAGAATCATCCAAGCTAGTAAAAGAATCACTTACCTCCAAGTTAGTTTCTTTTGCTAACTTCACAGCTCGTTTTGTGGGACAATCTTTTGCAAGATGACCATGGTCTTGACACCTCTTGTTTGCCGGCTGCAAGACTTGGGGTTGTACCACTCTGTTTGTAGACACCTTCTGATTGTGCTCTGCCCTTTCCACAAACTGCTTATACATGAGCCTCTTCAACTCTGCCCAAGTAAAAGGTGGATCATTGTAATAGATCCGATCAGCATCAAGTTGGCTCCACCATTTGTATGCTTCTCCAACTAAGGTATCTCTTGCATAAGATGGTTGTAACTTCTCTGGAATTCTCCAAGCTATAAACCATTGCTCCATGTCGTCCTCCCACCTTAGGTATGCACTTGGTCCTCCCTTATGACCTGAAAATTGCATAGTTAATGTATCCAAGCGATTCTGCCTAAGATGATTACCATTGTGGTTCCATTGATTGCTTTGGATATGGCTTGATCAGTTTCCCTGGTAAGGTCTTGCTGGTGTAGACATGGTGGTTTTCATTCTCCTTGGACAAGCTTGAACATAGAATTTCTCCTCAGAACTACCCCCATAGGTGACTTGGGATTTGGGACCATAGCAACTTGAGTATTGGTCCAGTGGCTCTTGTTCCTCCTCCTGGTACTCTTGTTCAACATTTAGAGCATACTCTGGAACAGAGTTCCCGCACCAAGAACTATCAGTATGATCATCTCCATCACTCCAACAATCTTGACCAGCTTCTTCTCCCCAATCTACTTCTGAAGTGTTGTATTCTTCAGCTTCTTCTTCACTCTCCATGGTTGCAAAGCTTTAGAGCAATGCCTCGCAAGTAGAAAAGAAAATATTCAGAATCAAGATATTAAGCAA
>NW_026620955.1:0-3101 GCF_000801105.2 Raphanus sativus
ATATTAATAATTCTATATTTGTTTATTTAATAGATAACTGTCTATAAATTAATATAACAAAAGCTGATTAAAGATAACAACATATTTTAAAATAAAAATATTGATGTTGTTAACCAAAATAATATTTTAAATCAATAAAAGTTAAAAAAAATCAAGAAAATAAAAGATTCATAAAATAGTACTCCCTCCGTTTCTAAAAGATTTATATTCTAGAGTTTTCACACTTATTAAGAAAACACGTAAAATTTTACCAATAATTCATTGTTTTCTGTGTTTAGCATTATAATGATTTTTAACCAATCAAAATTCAGTAAACACGATTAATGTTTTGAATTTTGCAATTTATTATTATTACATATATTAAAAATGTAAAATATGAATCTTTTAAAAACAATTTTTTTTCTAAAACACAGATCTTTTAGAAATGGATGGAATATAATTTTGTAATAGTACATTTATTAATAAATATCTATAAATGAATTATGCCCGCAAGTGCGGGCTAAACACCTAGTTCCTTTTATTTAAACAGCAACACTTATCATTATGTTCCAACAAACTCTGATTTTTATTTCCCTTTTACAAGCACGATATTAAATATTTTGAGGTGCCTATCTATGTTTTCAAAATTGTTATTGACACGATTCTTTTAAAAATATGCAACATCATTATTGTAAACGTTTGAACCTTTCTTATTTTTGGTATTATACAAAGTGAATTAAACCCAGCTGGTTTTCATTGCTTATAAACTATATAACTATATGATATATATATTTCTCAAACACCTTCAGCCTCTAATCCTTTGAAACTAAAAGTATCCATTAACACTCACGATTCAACAATAACAAATCCATAACAGAACCTGCAGAAAGACATGTAATTACACTTTATATATTATCTTCATATATACAAAACCATAAATTTTTATTTTAGTTTATATTAGCCACTTAACAATCTATCCATGTATTATAGAGTTCATTTGCAAACTCATTAGAGAATCATCCAGGAAATAATCTCTGCCTTTTAAACTAAAAAAAAATTAAAAGCTTCTTATCTCCATTATGAAACTTCAAATATTTAAATCAAACTAACTCCACGATTTGAGTTTGAAATATATTATATTTAGTTTCAAATCTAAAATTTTCCTGCCTAAAGGCATATAGTTACCACCAATCAGGTGCAAAAATAACTAGAGTATTAATGATCTGATGTATAAATGCGAATATATAGCTACCTTTTTTTGAAAAAAGAATATATAGCTACCTGAAACAGGAAAACTACTAAATTTGTAATTTTTAACTAAAAATAAGAAAAAAAAACTCAAAAAGGTATAAATAATATTTTAAATGGTAGATTTTTTTTTTTGATGAAATATTTAATTTATTGATCATCGCAAAAGAATGTTATGTACAAAAGTAATGAGTGCTTTAAACTGCAAAATTAAAAGATCTCGAAAAATTTAACCTATGTGAGCCCCAAACCAACGTTGCTTTTAAATGGTAGATTTCCTTCACTTTCAAGTATTTAACGATTTAGAGAAGAAGATTTACCCGATATCTTATTTAATTTCAGATCTTCTATTTTCCTAACTAACTTAACAAATATTCGCAAGCATATTCTTATTACTTATGTTACCTACTTATCCTTTCCTATATATACTAACGTAGGAAATGAAGCAATGTCTACCACCATTATTAGCTTTAAACAGCGAAGGAAACACTTACGTTTTTGACGTGAAACCATTCAAATCCAGTTTGTGTATTCAGGTGAAAGTAGCCCCACCTTGCAGACAAAAATGTAAGCATAGATGGCTTCTTTATCAACCAGTATTGTTCATTCTTTAGATTATCAATCAAATACATATCTAGCTAGAAATATGTAAGCCTTTGAATTATCACTTACGTTTTGTTTTAGCTTTTGTTACTGCCATTTGTAGTAGACTATAGTACTTTGTATCTGATCATTATTGCAGACGCTTCACTTCAACTATGATTATATTTCTATTCGACCTTACAAAAGTCAAACTTTTCTTTCTTCATAGGTGCTTAAGACACATCAGGTAGCTAATACTTCAACCGATTGGCTAAGATCTACAATAGGATTAAACGCATAAGTAGTCTGAACCAAATGATTACAAAAAATAATTTCAATATTGAAAATAGTTATATTAGAAATATTTATTTTTATTTTTATTCCTTCTTACTTCTTTTGTGTTCAATAAATGTTTTGACAGGAAAAAAACAAAGAACAATATTTGATTTCACTGGAGATTATTCAAACCCATCATAGCAAAAAAGTAATATCAAATTTCAGAGCCAAACTCTAAACAGTTTGCATTTTATATACATATTAATTATTTTTAGTTTTATTGTATATAAAAACATCTAAAATATATATGATACTTTTAGGTTGGTTTAAATACTTGAAAATATATAAAAATAGTCAAATATAAATATCTAACATAGTTGAAGTAGACTCAAAACACCAAAAATATTTAAAATAAGTATTGATTTTTGATCCAAAATTTAAACCAAACCAGTTTATATGTTAAGTTTAGATATTATGACAAATGTTATTAAGATTTATATACAATATATTATTTTATTTATAGATTTTAAGAAATTCAAAATATATAATGAATTTTAAAAAATAATTTAAAAGGGTTATCCGAACCTGAACTGAACCCGTAAAGATCCGAATATAATTCAAACTGAAATTTAGAAATATATGAATGGGGCTGAAATCTTTGACCCCGGAAACCCGAAACCTAAAACCCAAACAGATCTGAAACGAACTCGAATGGATACCTGAACGCCCAACCCTATTCATAATTCGAACTGAAATTTAGAAATATATGAATGGGGCTGAAATTGACCCTGGAAACTCGAAACCCAAACATATCTGAAACGAACCAGAATGTATACCTGAACGCCCAGCCCTGGTCACTATTATGTATGATATATATGTCATCATATAATTAATTGCATTGGTCCATCATATAAATAATCATATAATTAATAGTATTTTATATGTATCATCTTATAAACAATCACATATATTATATTCTTAAAGTTTAATGTGAAATATAAAAACCATAATTTAAG
>NW_026620956.1:0-3100 GCF_000801105.2 Raphanus sativus
GATTAGTGGTTCCAAATAAAGCTTCTTAGATCGTGGTTCATCCTGGTTTGATAAGAATCATGAAGATAATGTTATATTTTCGAACATGCTAATCTGGAATCATCTGGATGGAAGGTAAGATATCTTCTTGCTCACAACAGTTATTGTTGAACTGAAGAAAAGAAAAGAGCTTGGTCATAAATAGGGCAAGCTCTAGAAGATGTTCAGAAGAGTTCAACTAAGCTTTAGGAGTATCCTGAAGCTCTTATCTTGAGAAGTTAAGTCGATAAAGGGTTTAGACTGATCATAAGAAGAGGTTGGAGCAGTAAAGGAGAAGATGGTACAATGTGCAAAGATAGGGCACAAGAGTGTACGGACAAGACCTAATCCGTACAGAACTTGGTGTAGACTTGGAACACAAGGCATGAAGAAGGAGTTTTGGTGCAAAGTGTGGGCGATGGCTAATTGATCTCTTATGACCGTTAGAGAATATGGAAGAAGAGGGAATATACCTTAAGGATCAGTGTAGCAAAGAGACAGGCTGGAAAGGGAAAGTAGCTTTACCTTTACAGCCCTTTGCTTTACACAGATTTATCTCAGCCTCTTATTCAAATGGAGCACATCCAAGCCATACATTTGAATCAATACTCGCGAGCTACTTGACCAAGATCACAACCATCCGATTTAAATCATCTGATCTCTACTGTCCATTCCTTATCTTTAGGAGGATGTATTCAATTTAGCATTTGATGTGATTTGATTTTTAATGGAGTTTTAGATGATTTTAATAAGTTGTAGAGATTTAGGTAATTTTTGTTAAACTACTCTAGAATATCACCTAAAACAATGGGATGTGAGTTTTATTTTTTTAAACTAAGAAACTCCACCCAAACACTCTAAAATCACCTCAAAACTTTAAAATCTCACAACTTAAAATATTTTCAATATCAGTGGATTTCAGAGTACTTTACGAAATGTCAAGTTCAATAACAGTGGATTTTAAATGAGTTTTTAAAATTCATGTTTGAATAACAGTGGATTTGTCATTTTAATGCAAATCACCTGAAACTCTCAGTGGAATACACCCCCCTTAGTCTTAGGGTATTCTGATTTATTTGTCTTGTATTTAAGCTCACTGTAAGCGATATTGTCTTGTAAGCTGAGAGAGTCTCTCTTCTTCAATACACTTTGATTACTCTTATTCTCTGGTTACTCAATCTCTAAACACTCATAAACTCTCATACAATCTCTTAATCTCTCTCGCCATCACTAATCTGTCATCTAAACTCTTAAACTCTTTTCTAATCTATTCATTCATCTCTCAAGCATCTACCCTATATAAAACTCATATGGTATCAGAGCCAGGTTCCTCAAAGTTCTGGTGATTTATTCCGCAAGAACACAAGCTCAAGTTCTTATCTCTATCCTCTCCTTAAGATTCAAGTTCATCCGTTGGTTATCTCCTGAAGTTACAAGCTTGAAGAAAGTCATTTGCTTTTGCGGATTCAAGATGGTGTTATCAAAAGCTATTATCTGTCCAGTTACTCTTCAAGGCTGTAACTACCCTCTCTGGTCTCGATTGATGAAGACAGCTCTTGTTGGGAAAGAGCTATGGAACCACTGCATCTCAGATGGTCCAAACATCTCCAAAGCTGCCGCCTTTGAAGCTGATGATGAAGAAGCAAGTTCAAGACTAGCCATTGATGAAGCGTGGAAACAAGAAGACCTGCTGGTGTTGTCTAGTCTTGAGCTCAACCTGGGGTCATCCATTCGTGAAGCACACTCATACTGTGAGAGTGCTAAGGAGCTGTGGAACACTCTCAAGATGATCTATGAGAGCCGGTGTGACCTCTACAGGGTCTTTGAGCTCAAGAAAGCTATTAACGAGCTGTCTCAAGAAGAAAGTGAGTTCATTGAACATCTAAGGAAGTTCAGATCACTAACTACAGAGCTAGAGAGGCTTAGACCTCAATCTATTGATCCGGAGGTGCAAAATGAAAGAAGGGAACAAGATAGAGTGATTGATTTGCTGTTAACCCTCAAGCCGGTTTACACCAATCTCATCATGCATATCTTGAAGTCTGATGAACCCCCATTACTTGAACAAGTGTGTGCACAAGTCCAAAAGGAGGAGTGCTCATTGGGATTGTGTGAAACAAAGGAAACATTATCCTTTGCGGTTCATACTGGAGGGAGTTCTCACAAAGGAAAAGCGATTCAAAAGGAGGAGAATAGGAAGATCATGAAGTGTGATCACTGCAAGAAGGGAGGGCACCTCAAGAAGAGCTGTTGGATGTTGAATCCAAAGCTCAAACCTGCCAAGTTCAAGTGAGCAGGAGCCATGGAGGTTCAAGAGATCAGCTCGGATCTCTTGGTTGTGAGCAAACCTCTTTCCCTTAATAAGAGCTTGTGTATTTATTTTTAGTGCTTTGAGTGGTGTCTAGAAGTCCCAAGGGTCTCATGTTTAAGTTATTGCATTGCTTTGGGTACTGCCATAGCTGGAAATCATCATAGGTGTGTTGCAAAATTGAGAAAATGTCTCTGATGCTTAAACCATGATGGATAAAGTTGTGTGCATACTTAAACATGTCTCATATAGTCTAAGGTTCATCCTGTTGCATTTGTGTGTTTAATGCATTTGTTTAAATTCCATTTGTAGCGGCTTGCAGTATGATTTTAGAGAATAGAGTAGGTATTAAGAGAATGATAAGAGATTAAGTGAGATTATGAGAGAATCCGAGAGAGATTAAGAGAAAAGAGTTTCTAGATTTAATAGTGCTCAAAGAGTATCATGTTTGATCTTAGAGAGAGAGAGAGACTCAAAAGTGTTAATTATTATTAAGAGATGAGTTACATATTTATACAAGGAGAGTAAGAAGGGTTTCGACATCAAGTTACTATGCTAAGCATTTGGAGTCAAGGATAAATCAGGCTGCACATTTGAAATACATGGCTAGGAGAGCTCACATGCTTTCAGCATCTTTTGACCAACTTTACAGCCTGGCTGGTTGCAACCTTATCCATAAACGGTCGCCAAATAAAGGTTCTTAGATCGTTGTTCATCCTGGTTTGATAAGAATCATGAAGATATTGCCATATGTCTGAACAGGCTAATCTGGAA
>NW_026620957.1:0-3097 GCF_000801105.2 Raphanus sativus
CCACTGATTAGTGGTTCCAAATATAAGCTTCTTATATCGTGGTTCATCCTGGTTTCATAAGAATCATGAAGATAATGGCATATGTCCGAACATGCTAATTTGGAATCTCTGGATAGAAGGTGGGATATCTTCTTGCTCACAACACTTATGAGATTTATTCAACTTCTGCTTATTCTCCACTGATCAGTGGTTCAAATAAAGCTTCTTAGATCGTGGTTCATCCTGGTTTGATAAGAAATCATGAAGATAATGGCATATGTCCGAACAGGCTAATCTGGAATCATCTGAATAGAAGGTGGGTATCTTCTTGCTCACAACACTTATGAGATTTATTTAACTTCCCTGGTTATTCTCCACTGATTAGTGGTTCCAAATAAAGCTTCTTAGATCGTGGTTCATCCTGGTTTGATAAGATCATCAAGATAATGGTATATGTCCGAACAGGCTAATCTAGAATCATCTGGATAGAAGGTGGGATATCTTCTTGCTCACAACACTGTGAGATTTATTCAACTTGCTGGTTATTCTCCACTGATTAATGGTTCCAAATAAAGCTTCTTAGATCGTGGTTCATACTGGTTTGATAAGAATCATGAAGATATTGCCATATGTCCGAACAGGCTAATCTGGAATCATCTGGATAGAAAGTGGGATATCTTCTTACTCACAACTCCTATGAGATTTATTCAACTTCCTGGTTATTCTCCACTGATTAGTGGTTCCCAATCAAGCTTCTTATATATTGGTTCATCCTGGTTTGATAAGAATCATGAAGATATTGCCATATGTCCGAACAGGCTAATCTGGAATTATCTGGATATAAAGTGGGATATCTTCTTAATCCACAACTCCTATGAGATTTATTCAACTTCCTGGTTATTCTCCACTGATTAGTGGTTCAAAATAAAACTTCTTAGATCGTGGTTCATCCTGGTTTGATAAGAATCATGAAGATAATGGCATATGTCTGAACAGGCTAATCTGGAATCATCTGGATAGAAGGTGGGATATCTTCTTGCTCACAAACACTTATGAGATTTATTCAACTTCCTGGTTATTCTCCACTGATTAGTGGTTCCAAATAAAGCTTTTTAGATCGTGGTTCATCCTGGTTTTGATAAGAATCATGAAGATATTGCCATATGTCCGAACATGCTAATCTGGAATCATCTGGATAGAAGGTGGATATCTTCTTGCTCACAACACTTATGATATTTATTCAACTTCCTGGTTATTCTACTGATTAGTGGTTCCAAATAAAGCTTCTTAGTGTTGGAATGATGAGAGATAGAGAGTGAGAGTAAGAAGAGACTTGGGTATTTATGAAAAGAAGATGTGATGGCAAAGAGATGAGAAAGTAATTATAAAAGTTACTGTGGTAACTTTTAGTTACTGTGGTAACTTTTATATTACTAAGGTAACTTGGTAAATCGACCAGAGTTACTATGCTAAGGTTACTACACTATTTGGGAAGTCACTTAGCTTATCAGACCGTTGAGAGAAGGAAGAAGCTGCGCACATGACAGGCTGGAACAGCCTGGATGGATCATGTTCTTCCCATAAGCATGTGAAGCTTTCTATTGGCTTAGTTTAAATTAAAGCAACCTTATCCTTTGACCTCACATGCTTAGCATAGTAAACCCTTGTCTTTAGTCTCTCCTTTATATTGTAACATTGCCTCATTAATCAAAGTATCACGATTTGCAACTCTCTCTCTCTAGTTCATAATGTTCTTCATGTTCTTCATAAACCTTTACCCTTAAACTCATCTCGATTCACCTTATCTACTCAATACTACTAAAAATATCATGGTATCAGAGCCAGGTTGGCTTTGGTATTGAGTTTGTGTTCTCTTCATCTTCATTTCTTTTTGTTCTCTTCTGTTTTATTCAAAATCATCCGAGATTTGTTCTTGTTCTTCGCGGGTTCATAAAGTTTCAAGCTTTTAGTGTTCTTCACGGTGGGGTTCTTAGAGATTCAAACTCTGGTGTGTTCTTCGCGGTGGTGTTACTTAAAGCTTCAGACTTTGGTTGGTGTTCTTCGCGGGTTGATTCAAGATTCAAACTTGGTGGTGTTCTTCGCGGGAAAAGCAAAGATTCAAACTTTGGTGGTTATTCTTCGCGGGAGAAGTGAAGATTCAAACTTTGGAGTGTTCTTCACGGTTTGTCACTTAAAGTTATACACTTTAGTGTTTGTTGAGACAGTTCAAGATTAAAGCTCTGTTCTTTGGTCGCTTTTCATCATCATGGATGGTTTCAAGATTGATGGAGGCAAGATTACGGTTCCAGTTGCTCTCAAGGGTGGTACAAACTACCTGTTGTGGTCAAGACTGGTGAAGACAGCTATTGGGAGGCTAGGGTTGTGGAGTCACATCACGGATGATGGTCCTACACCTGTGGTCAAGGATGGAGAAGGTCAGGAGGGTGGAAAGGAACTCGCGGTTGCTGATAATAAGAAGTGGATTCAAGAAGACCTGATGGTGTTGTCCGTGTTGCAAGGGTCACTTGAGCTACCTATCTTGGATGCTTACAGCTACTGCGAGACCCCTAAGCACCTGTGGGAGACTCTCCAAAAGACATTTGGAAATGTCACTAATCTGAGCCGTGTGTTTGAGCTGAAGAAAGGCATCAACACTCTTGTGCAAGATGGTGAGGAGTTCACCAAGCATCTAGGCAAGTATAGGTCAATGTGGTCTGAGCTTGAATCGTTGAGGCCTAGCACCAATGACATGAGTGTGCTGATGGAAAGAAAAGAGCAGGATCAAGTGTTTGGTTTGTTGCTAACGCTTGATCCGGCTTACAAAGATGTGATCAAACACATCTTGAGAGCACCAACATTACCATCAATGGAGGAAGTGTGTGCTCAGCTTCAGAAGGAAGAGGGATCTTTGGGTCTCTTTGGTGGCAAAGGAGATATGACCATGGCGCATAAAGCTGAAGAGATGCAAGCTAACAAGGCTGGTTACCAGGAGAAGTCATTTGGGGGCAATTGTGATCACTGCAAGCGCAACAAGGCTAATCCACACACTAGTCACAACTCCTATGAGATTTATTCAACTTCCTGGTTATTCTCCACTGATTAGTGGTTCCAAATAAAG
>NW_026620958.1:0-3089 GCF_000801105.2 Raphanus sativus
TTCTATTCAGATGATTCCAGATTAGCCGGTTCGGACATATGACAATATTTTATTTTGAAACGACAAGTAGTTTGTCTAGAAAATAAAAACGACATGCAGTTTATCCTCTCGAGATATTTAAACGAGATAAGATTGGGAAGAACGAGTCTTGGGGAATAAGTTTTCGAAACTCAACTTCCCTCGATCTCCGCGAGATTTCCGTCCACGTGCAGAGACTGTTGCGGAAAGTGGCTCGCTTCCTTCTCTTTAAATAGTGGTCTCCTCCTCTCTCATTTTTGACTCACTTTTCACATCAATATCACAGCAAAAATCCCTAAGCGTAAGTCTTTAGTTTCGAGAGTGTTTTGTAGCGTTTATAGTTCGATAGGGCATTCACGAGTGAAGCGTGAATCCTCGCCATGGTTTTATCCTGGGACTCTATATTCGTACAGTCCCGTCTCACTACGGAGCGAATATAAAGAGTTAAGGAAAGAGATATCATATCTCGACTCCATGAACGTTTACGAAAACGTTTTCCGTTTCGGTTTCATTTCGTCTATTCAATCGTTTCTTTCCTTAACATCTCGCTTTTATTATATCGTTTATTTGATTCGGTTTTCCGGCTTCTACAATCTTAACTCTTTATCGCTTTCTGTATAAAGCTTTAATCGGATTGAAAAACGATTTATGAAATGGTTTTTAAGGTTTTGTAAACGGTTCTAGAACGGGTTTGCGATCTGCTCTTTAGCACTTCCGCGAAGCGTCTCTTACCTATCTCAAAACGGTTTGCGTTTTGCTCTCTAGCACCATCCGCGAAACGTTTAAGATACTTTGTTATTCAAAACGTTATGTATTGGAATCGTTTCCATGAACGCTTCATAAAGCGAGTTTGTGAAATGATCTAAAAGTCTACACAAACGGTTTCTGCGAACGCTTTAAGCGAGTTTGCAAAACGTTTTTTCAGACTTAAATCGATATGATTTGGTTCAAACACCAAAAATGAAAATCGATTTAGATTATTATTTTTATTATTATATTAATAATAATTTGTTATTGTTGAATGGAGTACTAATCCGTTTTCATGTTTTCTCAACAGAAAAATGACGGATGCAAACAATACCCCCATTGACACTACCATCGCGCAAACTCCAATCAACGTTGCTGCAACTGATGTATCTGGTGTGACAACCGCTGGAAATATCCCTGCTTCCTCAACCGCTGCAGCAACAACCACTACCCTTCCTGCGGGAAACAGTGCTGATGAAACCACGCGCCGTAGCTTGTTCGGTGCTGGTCTTTATCAAACGGGTTCAGGTCTAGGAACCTCAAGTGGTCCGGTTGCAGTACCAACTCCTCCATCTGTGCCCAGCCTGTTCACTCGAGGACTGATGCCAGACCAGTTTGATGGTAAAAACTTCAAAACGTGGCAGAAGAAGATGATGTTCTTCCTAACAACGATGAAGCTGGACAAGTTTATCCAGGAGGACAAGCCCCTTGTCCCTTACGGGATTGATGATGTGCACACTCTCGCAAGTGTTGACATTTGGGTGCATTCTGACTTCGTCTGCAAAGGCTACATTTTGGGTCGCCTCATTGACCCATTGTACCGTGTCTAATGTGAAATTCCAACGGCGAAAGAGCTATGGAGATCACTTGACAAGAAGTACAGAGGTGAGGACGCTGGCTGCCAGAAGTACGTGGTTGCAAAATTTCACGACTTCAAAATGGTGGATTCAAAACCCATCATGGATCAGGTGGAAGCGTTCCAGCTCATTTTCCATGAAATCAAAGCTGAAGGGATGTCCATCTGCGAGACATTCACAACTCTCAGCTTCATTGAAAAGCTTCCTCCAAGCTATGCGGATTTCAAGAACTACCTGAAGCACAAGAAGAAGAAGATGGGCCTTGAGGAGCTTATCATGAGGCTTCAGATGGAATCCAGGAACCGAATTGCTGACAAGATCAATGCTAAGGAGCATAGTGTCAACATGGCTGAGCACAAAGTCAAAGGAAAGGCACACGCGAATTCTCCAGCAAAGCCTTCCAAAACTGTTGCAGCACTGAAGGCTTCTGGGAAAAACTTCAAGAACAAAGGCATTGAAATCAATGCAAATGTGGAGAGATTCAAGGGGAAGTGTCACTACTGCAACAAAGTGGGACACAAGACTGTTGAGTGTCGCAAGAAGATCAAAGATGAGAAGGCTCAGGCAAATCTCACTGAGGAAGATCTTGTTGCTGTGGTGACTGAAGCCAACATGGTTGAAAGCAACAACCCCAGAGAATGGTGGTATGACACTGGTGCAACCACCCACATTTGCACTGATAGGGCGATGTTCAGCACCTATTAGAAAAGCAAGACTCAGGAGAAGCTCAGGATGGGAAACACTGCAGTCTCCAAGATTGAAGGACGCGGCAATGTGATTTTGAAGATGACTTCTGGACGTGAGGTCACTCTGAAAAATGTGAAGCATGTGCCTGACATGAGGAAAAACCTGGTCTCGGGAACCTTGCTCAGCAAGAATGGATTCGCCACAAGCTTTGAGGCGGATAAGCTCGTGATTAGGAAGAATGGGATGTATTTGGGAAAGGGGTATGTTAAGGATGGACTGGTCAAGTTGAATGTAATGACCGTCCCTCCGAAAGTTGTAACTCCAAAAGTTTCAATGAATAAGAAAGAGCCAGTTGCTTATTTGGTTGAGTCTTTTAATATATGGCATGAAATATTAGGCCATGTAAATAAAAAATCTATACAAAGATTAATGAATTTAAATTTAATTCCCAAATTTAAAACAAGTAAACAAAAATGGCTTTATATATAAATGTGAATAAATAATGACTTGGGCTAGATGTCATTTAGCCCACATCGATATCACAGCAAAAATCCCTACGCGTAAGTCTTTAGTTTCAGGAGTGTTTCGTAGCGTTTATAGTTCGATTGGGCATTCACGAGTGAAGCGTGAATCCTCGCCATGGTTTTATCCTGGGACTCTATATTCGTACAGTCCCGTCTCACTACGGAGCGAATATAAAGAGTTAAGGAAAGAGATATCATATCTCGACTCTATTAACGTTTATGAAAACGTTTTCCGTTTCGGTTTCATTTCGTCTAT
>NW_026620959.1:0-3087 GCF_000801105.2 Raphanus sativus
CACATTTTATTAATAGAAAATAAAAATGGGAGAATTACCAATTGTGACTCAAAACTTGGAGTCAAACCCAAAAGAGTACCCCAACTTGGGTCAAAGGCAAAAGTAACTTAAAAGGCTATTGAAATTACAACTATCTCCTTGTGAACAAACAAAAAAACGGATTTTTTTTTACGTTTCTACCCCTCGCAAGTCGTCTGTAAACAGACGACTTGAAAATAAGTCGTCCAGACGACTTTAAGTTAAGTCGTCTGGACAGTTATTCTTAAACATAATTTAAAAATTTTGTAAAAAATATTTTGATAAGTGAAAAATTGGAATTATGTAATTAACATATGTCTTAAGAGATATAAATTAATATATAACAAATTTCAATTGTTTTCAGCCCAGATGAGTGAAAGTAGTGAGTCATGATATTCTTTAGTTTATGTTTCATCAACATATGTTGTAGTATTGTATGTGTTCTTAGGGTTAGATTTTGGAAAGCATTAAAACCGTTTTTGAAAATTTTTAAAATTACCTAGGCGTGTTCGTTTCTGTGTATAGTAAACACTATTGAAGTATAATTTGATTTTATAACGTGGTTAGTAAGTTAATTTAGTCATTTTAGTTTAGGGGTTCATTTTAGGGTATTGGACGACTTAATATTTAGTCTTCTGTTCCCAGACGACTAAATATTAGGTCGTCTGATGTACATTATCAGCCAGAATAAGTCGTCTAAACCGGACCAAACCTTAAAGTTTACCAATGTACTTTTAAAGCTAACCGGATTATTTACCCAATATATAAGGTGATTTTTTTTTTTTTTTTCATTTTCCGCGAACAGAAACCCTAACAGTTCTCTCTCACCGGCGATATCAAAGGCGATTCGAATTCCCACTATTTCCGAACAACCATCGTTCTCAACGTCGGCTATCTATCTCACTTCATTCTCACCGTTGTCGCCGCAGCTTCTTCTAACCCTAGCGCCGCCGATTCCTCTAAACCCTAGCGCCCCCGCTTCCACTATTTCCGAACAAACCGTCGCCCTCGCCACCGTGCTCACCAACGTTCTCACCGCCGCTTACTCTAAACACTAGCTAGCACCGCCGTTTCTTCTAAACCCTAGCGCCGCCGCTTCTTCTAAACCCTAGCGCCGCCGCTTCTTCTCTGTAAACCGTAGCGCCGTTTCTCTGTAAACCCTAACGCCGGTAAGTCATCAAACTCGTGGAAAAGATGAACATAAAACGTTGTCTCTTTCAATTTACTCATTCTCACCGTTTCACGTTTATTTTTTCAGATCTATAACCACAATGACGAGTACTCGAACTCCTTCTGCGACTAATCAGGTCCGCTTGAAATTTTTCTACTGGAAGACTTGTAAGTAAGTCGTCTGGAAAGTCTTCAACCTGGACGACTTAGTACGTCCATTTGGAAGACTTTCCAGACGACTTAAATATAAGTCGTCAACTAAGTCGTCCAGTTGGACGACTTTCTAGACGACTTATATTTAAGTCGTCTACTAAGTCGTCTGGAGTAACAATTAAGGCGTGATTGATTTAGCTTGTGTTCTGACTTCTATTGTTGTCTTTGATTATTTTGCAGACAAAAAGGATGGATATTCCAGAACTCCCCCGTAGGTTATACACATTAGGGGAAGAGCCAGAACCCCACAATAGCATTTCGTATCATACGGATAACACGAAGTTGCATACTGCTCTTAGGGAAGCTCTCACTGATGCTGAATTTGAAGAGCTCAAGGAGTCGAGATTGGGAGTTTTCATCAAGTTCAAGGAGCAGGGATTTGGTTGGGCTTCAAGGCTGGTTCACCACTTGCTCGGTTTAAAGCTGGACATTAAGAAGAAGTACGAGATGTGGTGTCTCGTTGGTCCAGAACCTGCGAGGTTTTCACTGTTAGAGTTTGAAAACATCACTGGTCTAAACTGCGACTACATCGAGGACCTTGAGACACCAGAATGTGAAGTTACCCCACAGATGGTTTCTTTCTGGGAGATGATGGGAGTTCATCGGGAAGCTGGGCCAAGTACTGATCAGATAATAGCAGCACTGAAGAGATGCGGGGATTGGTCCAGGGAAGATCGCAAGCGACTCGCGTACCTTTCCATCTTCACTGGATTCATTGAAGGGAAAAAGTTCTCAAGCGCTACACGAGCTACTCTCGCAAGGCTAGTGATGGATTTAGAAAGGTTTGAGAATTATCCATGGGGGAGAGTCGCGTTTAAGGTGCTGATGGACTCTTTGTGGAACAAAGATATTACTGGCTGTTACACCGTGGATGGCTTTATACAAGTTCTTCAGGTCTGGGCGTACGAAGCTATTCCGGGATTGGGTGCTAGTATTGGTCTACCCAGAGCAAACAGTCCGTCTCCACCGATTCTGGCTTACGACGGCAGCAGAGGCCGCAGATTCATGAAAGCTGCTATCTTGAGTCAGGTACCTTTCCATCTTCACTTAATTAAGTTGTCTGGAAAGTCTTCCAGCTGTACGACTTAGTAGACGACTTATTATAAGTCGTCTGGAAGGTCTTCCAGCTGGACGACTTAGTAGACGACTTATTATAAGTCGTCTGGAAGGTCTTCCAGCTGGACGACTTAGTTGACGACTTATAATTAAGTCGTCTATTTAGTATTTTGTTTCAAATATCTAACTCGATTCTTCTTCTATTTACTGCAGACCCGCGTGATCAACTTTGTTGAGAAGGACATTAGTGAAATGTGGCCAAAATGGGATTCTGAGGTTGAGGACGTGCCCGCGGAGAACATCATTAAAGTCATGTATGATCGGAGACCGTGGAAGTGGACCATGGATTGCTGGGAAGTCATTGGTACAAGACCTAAGTTTGTGACTCCATCGAAAAGAGCCAAAGAGATGGTTGTGGAGGAGGTGGAGGAAGACAATCAGAGACCTCGGAAGAAAGCTCGTAAAGAGGCTCCTAAAGAGGCTCCTAAAGAGGCTAGAGAAGAGGCTCCTACAGAGGCTAGAGAAGAGGCTACAGAAGAGGCTAGAGAAGAGGCTAGTTGGGTGACCAGAGAGGAGTTAGAAAATATGTTCAAGGACTTAAGAAGTGGCTTAGGTGACATGATGAAAGAT
>NW_026620960.1:0-3081 GCF_000801105.2 Raphanus sativus
CTCTCTCTCGGATCTTGAACTTCTTTCTCTTTGATTCTCTATTCTCACAATTAGTACTCTCTTAATTCACACAATTTATCACCCCTCAGGATCAAGGTGAGTAACTCCTATACTCTCGTTAGTAATTCCTGGTCCTGGTGGAATTGTTGCTTCTTCTTGTACACCGGTTGTCCTCTCAATAGGTACACTGATGCCAAGGCTCTCCATGACTCTTCTGAGATTATCAGCTCTATCTGAAGTAGGTTGGGATAGATTCTCCAAATCTTCCCAATTCTTCCCATCATAGTAACTCCTAGATTCCATGAACTTGACATCTCGTGAGATTAAGACCCTCCTGGTCTCTGGTACATAACATTTGTAGCCTTTTTGGTGAGGAGAATACCCAATGAACACTGCCTTTGTGCTTCTTGCATCAAGCTTGTTCCTCTGCCCTCCTGGTACCAATACAAAACAGATACATCCAAACACCCGCATGTGATCCAGAGATGGCTTGCTCTTGTTGAGAACTTCATAAGGAGAAATGTCATTGAGAACTCTAGTTGGGGTTCTGTTGATCAGATGACAAGCAGAAACCACAGCATCACTCCAGAACCTCTTTGGAACACTCATGTGGAACATCATTGATCTAGCCACCTCCATAAGATGCCTGTTCTTCCTTTCAGCAACTCCATTTTGCTGAGGAGTATAAGGACAACTGGTCTGATGAATAATCCCTTGTTGAGATAAAAATTGCTTGAAAGCTCCACTTGTATACTCTCCACCATTATCAGACCTGAGAATCTTCACCTTAGCACTGAAGTGGTTGGTGACATGAGAATGATAATTCTTGAAAGCTTCCAAGACTCTGTCCTTAGACTGGATCAGTGTTACCCAAGTGTACTTGGACTTCTCATCAATGAAGGTGACAAAGTACTTGTGATTTTCTCTGGACATACAGGGAGCAGTCCACACATCAGAGTGAACCAGATCAAAGCACTTCTCGTAGATTGTGCTTGACCTTGGAAATACTGTCTTGCAATGCTTCCCCAAGATGCAGGCTTCACACTCATCATTTTTAAACACCACTCCAGGAAGCATCAGATTTAAAGCTCTAGTGTGCGGATGTCCCAATCTAGCATGCCATATGGTGCTCTCAACCCCAGCAGATATACTGACCAAGCAACGTGAGGAGGATTCAGCTAGTTTAGTCTTCTGGAGATGATACAACTCCTGATGGCTGTGACCTCTTCCAATAACCTGCCCTGTCTTTAAATCTTGAAATTCAACCTCATCTGGTCTGAAGACAACCTGACAACTCAGATCAACAGTAGCTCTCCTCACAGATAACAGGTTAGATGTAAACTTAGGCATATATAAGGCGGTTGATTCCCTATCAAACAACCTAAGGTTCCCTATCCCTTCTATCTTCACCTTATCACCATTAGCTATCAGAACATTTCCAGTGGCAGGTTGGATATCACTAATCAAGTTCCTATCACTAATCATGTGATGACTAGCTCCTGAATCTATAATAATGGGTTTAGAGTCAGGAGGTGATATACCAGCCTTCTTGGATGAGATAAGGGATTGGGCTGCTTTGATAAAGAGATCCAAGTCTCTCCTGGTTGCTGGACCATCAGTGTTGGTTGCGCCAGTCTCACTTCTCCACCCTTCTTCTTTAGTAGGATTACTACTCAGCGCTGAGTACATGGTTCTTCCTTGAATCACTGAATGCTCAAACTCCTTGAGCTCATAACCATCTGATTGACTTCTAAGAGCACCAGCTTCTCTTAAGTCTGGTACTTTTCCTTCTCTAAGGAAATAATTTATCAGTTTGTTGTAGGTTGAATCCAGGTGCAGCAGTAAGCTCAGAAACTTGTCCTGCTCATAAACAACTTGAAGACTCTCCCATAAACTTCCATAGCCAGTCTGAAGAGACTCCCACAGGTTCCTGGCGGTTTGAATGTGAGAGTGTGCCTTCAAGATTGGTGTAGACAGAGAGTTGTGTATGATTCCAAGTGTTTGCTGGTCTCCTTGAACCCACTTGTGGTCACGCCTCATGCGTGTGTGCTTGCTATCCTCTTGAGTCATCTTCTTTGAAGTTCCAGCCTCCATGATGTGGCTGTCCCAAAGACCATGACTCCCCAAGGTGAATCTGGCCACTCTTGACCATATCAGATAATTAGACCCCTCAAGAGTTACAGGAATATAAACCTCTGATTTCTCCATCATGAACATCTGAAGAACATCAAGAACAACTAGTAGCCAGTGGTAGGGCTTTCAAAGATATTATCAGAGTGAGAAAAAGAAATTTATAGAAGAAATGGATGAACTTTGCTATTTTTGGCAAAATCTGGAAATGAAAAAGAAGAACACCCCAAGAACAGGATGAACTTTGCCAAAAATAGAAATAAAAACACAGAATTTGCGGAAGACAATTAGGTTTCAAGAGCTTGTGGCTCTGATACCATGTGAGAAATGATAGAAATATGAGAATCAAAGAGAGAAATATTGCTGGAGAAATGAAGAACAAGAGATAGAGAGAGAGAGAGTAAGTGTGACGAGTTTAGAGAGAGAGAAGGAGAGAAATCATTTTCCTTAGTTTATTTGATGGCACAGATGGTTACATAAATAGGCAGATACAAATATCTCAGGAAACTATTGATTAATTGAGACAGAGAAACAATAATAAACAAATGGAGAAGAGTCCAACTGATGAGGAGCAGGCACAGCAGAGTGAAAGTGACAGCACCTAACAGTAATATCAACTTGACTCTTAGCTCTCCATGTGATCTAGTTCCTTCAACCTTCCTTAGCAAGCTCACTTAGTCACTTTGAATCATATAAACTCGCCATCAAGCTTCCTTGTCTTGCAAGACACTCTAGGTTGTACAGAACTCCTTGTTCTCCAAGTTATCTCCATCCTTTGCTTAATTCAATTCTCTAGCTTCCTGCTTTGCCTCTCATTGTGTAACCTTCACATCCTTATCCTTACTGCATCTCATTGCTTCATCTCAACAAAACCAGGATGAACCACGATCTAAGAAGCTTTATTTGGAACCACTAATCAGTGGAGAATAACCAGGAAGTTGAATAAATCTC
>NW_026620961.1:0-3078 GCF_000801105.2 Raphanus sativus
TCCTTCAGTTCATGGCCACCATCTTGTTTCTTTTCACCCAAAGACCCCTCCTTTCTTCATGTTTGTAACTCGCCATCTCTTATCCAAGTGAAAGCTACCACATTTCTTCTTGAACTGAACTCGCCACACCATTTCCAAGTGAAAGCTATCACCTTTCTTCTTGGATAGTGAAAAAGAACTTGCTTGGACACCTCTTTGAAGCTTGGTTGATCAGACCGCTTCACCACCAGTGCTTCCAAGCTCCTTCCTTCTTCATGGACGACTTGAGATGATGAGAACCAACAGCTACAGCTTCAGGACGCCTCAGATGAACCCATCTTCCACTTGAGATGTGGAACAGCTGCTTGACTCCATTGCTTCTTCTTGCTTCATGCGACATGAGAGGAGAGCTTTGAGTGATGCGGAAGCTTTGAACCAGATTCAAGAGAACCTGGCTCTGATACCATGAGATTTTTATAAGAGGATACTGGTTTGTGTTTGATGAATCCTCAATGAGGAGATGAAAGAAAGAACTTGCGGTTTGAGCTTAAGAGATTAGGAGTTTGTTTAGGTGTGTGATGATGAGAGATTAAAGAGACTAAGAGACTTAGAACCAGACTAGAGATTAGTAACCAGAGACTTAAGACTATGAAGAAGAAAGGGGATTCCCCCACATTCAGCTTATCTTATTACAATCGCAAGTCTTTAGCTTATATACACAAGCTTTTACAATTAAACCCTAAGCTAAAGATAAGTAATGGACAGTGGAGATCATATGATTTGAATTAATGGATGAGATGTAGTCTTGAGCTAGCTGGCGAGATTGACTCAAAGGAGAGGCTGTGATTACTTCATTTGAATGAAGGGAGGAGATTGGTCTTTGCTGTAAAGGTAAAGTGCCTTTACCTTTCCAGCTTGCACACATCATCTCTTATCCTCTTGTGGCATATTCCCTTTGCTGATTTAAACTCCAACGGTCACAATGTTTAAACCTCAGCGCCCACACATTGCACTTCATTCTTCTCTTGCTTGCTTCTCAAGCTTGCGCCCTCACTTTGCACTCAACTTCATTTTTCTTTTTCTTGCTTGCTTCTCAAGCTTGTGCCCTCACTTTGCACATTCTGATAATGTGCTCACACTTTGCACAATCTGATCTTGTGCAACTCCTTATCATGATAATGTTTGTGCCCACACATTGCACATAACATTATCATGATACTTCTTTAAACCTTTGCTACGCCCAGACTTTGCACATCCTCCTATTTCCATCTTTACATCTCCAAACCCTCATATCTGATCTCTATAAGTCTTCTCTAGACTCCACTTCCAACTGATAGATGCTTTAGACTCTTTCTAAAGCTCACTGAACTCTTTTAGAGATAACATGAAGCTTGCCCTATTCATGTACAAGCTTCTCTTCTTCTCTTCAGTTCAACACTCCCCCTCAAGCTTAACTCTAGAAGATCCTGAGTTAAGCTTGGAACCCTGAAGAGCTTCCTCATTAAAAACCTCACCAAGGAAAACCCATTGGGACAAAACCTTGATGAGGGAAAAAGAGTAAAGTCTCCAAGGCCCGGGGATTGGCCAGTGAGTCTTTGTGCCTTACCAACAATGTAAGGGACACAAAGACTCTGGATCATGGCCCTCATGTGATGCAAGGTTGATCACATCTTCCCTTGCTCATCACCAACATATCTTGTACTCTTCTTCAGACAGATCTCGGTCTCTCCCCCTTTCTCACAACCTTCTTGTTGTGATCAAGTGCTCGGACTCTCTGATCTTCCTTGATAGATACAAGCTGAGTCTTGGTTGCTTCTTCTTCTTGAGTCACCACCATGTTACTGAAACCATATGAGAATGCTTCAGCTGTTGTACCAAGCACCTCACTCTAGAAGCCGCCATGGAGATTGCTTCACCCATTCTTCATCTTGCTTCATAACTGATCTGCTCCTCTTCCTGAATAACCACCAAGTACTCTCCTTGATCAGATCATGTCTCAACACTCCCCCTCAAGCTTGACCATGTGGAACAAGTCAAGCTTGGAAGGATTGCACACATGATCTGCATCACACTTCATTGCAACACCTTGAACTCGCCATCTTGATTGGATTGCTTGTGAAAGCTTCATCTCATCAGTCACCTCAACACTAGAAGCCGCACTGATTGAGTCTCATCTTCCCACAGCCAAGAACTCTCTGAAAGCTCTCTTGTCTAGACACGCCACTGCCTAAACCCAAATGGCTCCTTCTTCAGCTGCTTGCAATGGCTCCTCTTGAACCGCTTGATAGCTCACTTAACTCCCCTCCTCAAGCTTGGATTAGATTTGGGATCCGAGCTTGCAAGTGAGCTTCAGTGGCTTCAAGCATCAGTGGCGCATCACCACTCTCATAACCCTTCTCCATTGAACCCCAATGGCAACAACTTCTTCCTCTTTCACCCGGATGGATAGTGAACCAAGAACACTTCTTGTGAAACCTGAAACATCACTAAACTCCAAGCAAAGATAAGAAACACAATATGAGATCAAACCTTGACTAATCATCAAGTTTGATCTCCACACTGTCTCAAGCTTTGCATATGATTGAAACAAGCATTAGCAAGTTCATATCATTGCAAGCTACATCACTAAGTACAAGCAAGATCACACAAGAATCAATGCAAGCTACTTATGCTATTTTTAAACTCTGCCTTACCTACATCTTGGCTATGAATCCAAGTGTATCAACCTAAGGCAGACAAGACAATGATGCAACAACTTCTCGGCTTCAATACATGTATGCAATGCATCACTATGAACCGGAGCTTTGCATACAAATCACACACCATGCTCCAACCTTGACAGAATCTATTCATGTATGCATGCTGGAGAAGACTATTCTCTATCATCCTAACAATACACATCACTAAGAAACAGGCTGAGCACTTTTAAACAACTCTCTAGCAATTTTAAAACACATTTCTCAACCGCAAAACACAACTCAACCATGGCTTAGGACTGGTTTATAAGATGCAATCCTCACAGGCTAATCTGGAATCATCTGGATAGAAAGTGGGATATCTTCTTCCTCACAACTCCTATGAGATTTATTTAACTTCCTG
>NW_026620962.1:0-3074 GCF_000801105.2 Raphanus sativus
GATAAGTATGATTTGGTTTAAGGCTGGTCTAACCAAACCATGTCAATCTCGGATATGGGCATTCCAAACCAGCCGGTTTTCAACACTCCCCCTGAATGCCATATCCATCTAGAGTTTGTAATGCGTTTGGTATACTGCCTCATTAAAACCTTACTAAGTAAAACCCAGTGGGACAAAACCATAGTGAAGGAAAAAGAGTACAGCCGCATTACTCCCCCTGATGTAATCATCCCTGAAGATCCTTCAGAGAACGCATACCAATCTGATGCATGAGCCTCTTGAGTGTGCAAGTTGGTAATGCCTTAGTGAAGAGGTCGGCTGAGTTCTCGCTGGACTTGACTTGTAGTACCTTGACCTCTCCTTCTTTCTGTAAGTCGTGGGTGAAAAAGAACTTGGGGAGAACATGCTTAGTCTTATCACCCTTGATGTATCCATCCTTGAGCTGAGCTATGCAGGCTGCGTTGTCTTCATAAAGGATGGTCGGATCATCCTTGCCTTCTGTGATTCCACATGCTGCTCGGACATGATGTGTCATAAGTCTCAACCAGACACACTCCCTGCTTGCTTCATGGATTGCCAAAATCTCCGAGTGGTTGGATGATGTTGCTGCTATTGTCTGCTTGACTGACCTCCATGAAATGGCAGTACCTCCGTAGGTGAAAACATAGCCTGTTTGAGACTTGGCACAATGTGGATCAGATAAATAACCTGCATCAGCAAAACCAATCAAATCTTCTTTGTTTTGGTTAGCATAAAATAATCCCACATCCTTGGTTCCTTGTAGATATCTCAGGATGTGTTTGATCCCGTCCCAATGCCTCCTGGTCGGACAGGAGCTGTATCTGGACAGTAGACTTACAGCAAAGCATATGTCCGGCCTGGTATGAGTAGTTAAATACATCAAGGCGCCAATGGCACTGAGGTAAGGGAACTCGGGACCTAGGACTTCTTCATCTTCTCCCTTTGGCCGGAATGGATCAGTCTCAAGGCCAAGGGATCTTACAACCATAGGACTGCTTAATGGATGACACTTATCCATACTAAATCTTTTAAGAACCTTCTCTGTATAGGTCTTTTGATGCACAAGGATTCCATCCTTTAGATGTTCAATCTGTAGTCCTAGACAAAATTTTGTCCTTCCCAAATCTTTCATTTCAAATTCTTTCTTGAGATACTCTACGGTTTGAGAAATTTCTTTGGTTGTTCCGAGTATGTTCAGGTCATCAACATACACAGCTATTATCACATAGCCTTTGTCCGATTTCTTAATGAATATACATGGGCATATCTGATCATTCTTATAGCCTTCCTTTAGTAAGTACTCACTCAATCTATTGTACCACATTCGACCTGATTGTTTCAATCCATATAATGCTTTATCTAACTTTATGCAGTGTTGTTCTCGAGAACCTTTAGCATTCTTAGGTAATTCAATACCTTCTGGTACTCTCATGTATATATCATTGTCCAGTGGTCCATAAAGATATGCGGTTACTACATCCATTAACCGTAAATCCAAATTTTCTCTTATGGCCAGAGCTGTCATGTCCCCGATCCTAGATAGGATCGGCCGGATGGACCATGGTGCGAGGGGACGCACCAAATCAGGTCTAATGACCTAAGGCAAGGCGTATCATGGTCCGGCAAGTGGGTTAAGGATATCAGAAGGCTGAAACTTAACCAAGGCAAGGAAGGTTCAAGCTTAAGGAAGCTGGACAAGGGTTTAGGCAGCTGGCCGGAGTGTGAATCAAGCTCGGGCAGCTGGAATGAAGTGTGAGAGAGCTCACAGTAGCTCACAGGAGTTCTGGTCAGCTCCAGTAGCTGGAATGTTAGCTCACTCAGCTGGTGACAGTGGTGGTCAGCTCATCTCAGCTTGGAGGAGTGTTAGGAGTTGGGATGGTGTGACCGGACCGTGAGCGGTTATGGTCCGGGGGGATGTGGTGCGGTCCGGATGGGACCAAGGGCGTTTGGTGGTACGGCCAGGCACTTGGCAATGCGCCAAAGGATGAAGTTCGATGTATGGGAGCAGTTGAGAGGCAGTTGAGGAGCGGTTGGACCGAAAGGATGCGGGGTTTACCGCATGTGTCCATTCGGCCATTCACTCGCGCCCATTCGCCCAAAAACGGTTACCCGTGCCTTTGTCTATAAATATAGACCTTGGGCATCGATATTTGTCATCAGACAATAGAAGGGAAACTCTGCCAAAATTACCAGAGAATCCAAGAGAGAAAGAGACCGGCGGTTTGCTTGTTTGGCCGTGTGAGTGCGCGGTGTGGATTGTTCTTGTCCGGCGACCAAGGAGGTGTTGTGGGAAGGAACCGTGTGAAGATGGAGACAAGAGGAACCGAGAAGGCTAGTGGGAAGGATCAGAACCCATCGTCGGCCACTCCTAAGGTTAGTGATGCTAACCACTTACCATCGCCGTGAACCGTGTGTCCGGATGGATGGTCCGTATGGACCAAGTGATGTTGGTTGCATCCGTTCTCCCTTCTCTTCCATTCTATCTCTTTTATAATTCATATTATTGTTATCTGTGGGTTTAAACTCACGATCAGACCCTCAGGGCATGGATTGGTCAGTATAAACTCTCCATGGCCTTGGTTGGGCATGTAAGGTTGGATCTCTAACTTCCGGTTGAGGTTTGGGGATTCTGACTTCATATATCTCTTAATTGGGATTTATCATGAATTATCATGGTGAAAGGATGAATTTATATCATCGATTTAGAGGTGGTAAGTTGTGACCATGGTGGCGGGTCTAGGGTGAGATCGGCATGATCCGGACCTGTCCTGTGGGTTCTGACTTGACCATTCTCTTAGTGGTGAATTATCATGATTTATCATGGTGTTTGTATAATTTTTAGGGACCGATCCGAGTGGATCAAGGTTTGGGACAGAAACTAGTTCTAAGGGACTTAACCATGCATTGTTAGACTTGTTGCTAGGTTATCGGTTTGATTGTGTATTTGATGAAATTTATATGAATGCAGGATCTGGTCAGGATCGTGGGAAAGCCAAGGAGCTGTGAAGACTCAAGCCAAGGATGGATGTGTGATGTGTGTTTAGATAGCATTG
>NW_026620963.1:0-3066 GCF_000801105.2 Raphanus sativus
TATACTTATAGTTACCTTTTACTATATTTTACTCTCTTCGTTCAAAATGTTATATATTTTAGATTTTTCACACATATTAATAAAATTTATTAAATTTCATTTATTTATTTATATATTTGTGATTATATTTTGCCTATAAATAAAAAATCAATAAGTGCAATTAAGTTTCTTGAAGTTTGCAATTAGTTAATAAAACATGTATAGTAAATGTAAAAAAATAAATCTTTTTGAAATAATCTATAACATATAACTTTATGAAATAGAGGGAGTATAAAGGTAAGATTGTTTTTAAAAGCACAAAATTGTAGAACTATTTTTCTAAAACTTAAATAGCATTACTTGGAAAAGAAAAGTATTCAAACCTCAAAAATAATCAGGAGGTCCACATACTAATTAATCCTAAGAAGTACAACAGTCAACTTATTATGACATTAATACAGGCTTAGCAAACAATCCTAAGCAACTACAATGGCAATATAATCAATCATCCATCGGCAGCCCAATTCGTAACCAATATGGGCAAACAAACCTCCGCCTACTTACTACATAAAGGAAAATAAAGACAAATGGTGTCATTTAGAAAGACTGAGAAAAGGATATCGGTGCTACAGCTACTGTTCTTTTCATTTGATACTACTTCTAATTATACAATTATCTTCAAACTCTTCCACCGCATATCCAACCACACAGTTACAATACTCACATATCCCCTCTTAAAACTCCCATAACCTTGCCAATCTCAAACTTTTCACGCTTCACACAGCTATAAATGAAAATTAAGAATTAAGTGGTCCAAAATATAAAATGTCAGTTTTTCAAATTTGTACCAAATAATACAAAAAATAACGTAAGAGTCAGACACTTATTTAGAAGCAGAAAGAGTAACAAAATATTTTTTTACACATAAAAACAAAAATACACAAACACAAGTCACCAAAAAAAACATAACACATATGAAAAATGAAAATAAGTAACTTCAAAACAAAATAATACACTACAGTCGATAATTACTATCAAATAGATGGATCGGAAAAAATATCATTTTCTTTCAAAAAAAAATCATCTTCATATTTTTGAACAAATTTTCTTAAGATCATAAAATAAACTGTAAATTTATTTAAGAATAAAATATACGAACCCGGCGCGTAGCGCCGGAAAACCACTAGTTTTAAAATAAACGCTTACAAATATATGATATATTTAAAATAATTATAGATATAAATTTATAAATATGATTTTTGAAATAAAATCTGATATTACAAAAATAAACTTTAATTTCAAAATTATTTTATATAAAATAACTATTCATTAAGAAAAAAAATTATTCAAATGCTGTAAGTAAGATAAGTTAGTTTTCTATCTAAGTACAATAAATATATTTTTAAAATATTTAACCACATAACAAAATGTAGTTTTTGTTAAGTATTGGTTAGAGGGGGATACCACAATTTCACTAGAACCAAGGAAATAAGTCTCCAAATAGGAGAATATTTTTGATCTGTTCGCGGGTTCCACTGATACATGGCGGTCCATAATTAGTTTGTTTTTAATTTTTTTTTAAATCGAACAAAAAAAAATAAAAAATAAGAAACCCCAAGTTGGGTTCCGCGTTGTTGATGTTCTTAGTAAATCTATATTATTTGTTACATAATAGTCGTTAAATGTTTGGTCTGCTAGCCTTTGTTTATTGATTTGTTATTTTTGTCTCTGCAGTACATCTACTATATTAATTTAGAGTCCTATTTTTTTATCTACCATTTAGATGTTGTCATTTATTTTTGGACTTGCTCTAGAATAGTAATTGTTTGGATACACAAATTTGTTTGGATACTGGGACATATCGGCTGATACTGAAGACTTAATATAAACCCACCTAAAAATATAAAGTCCATCGGTTATGTATAATTTAAACCAATAGCAATAACAACAAACATTACACGAATTGTTCCCTTCATACAAATTAATGTATTGACAAATAATTTCACCATACATCACGATACATCACTTCCCATTTGCTTCGTACACCAACTCAGTTCATATTTGTCGAACCTGAACATATTTGAAGAAGTTAATTATCCAAAAAATGTCAAAACCTACTCTAATGTCATGACTGTGTTGTATAATACACAATTCCATTCAATTACTCGAACAAATTCTTTTATGTTCCATTCGAAGACATGGATGTCACAACCTACTCTAATGTCATGACTGTGTTGTATAATACACAATTCTATTCAAATACAGACCCAAATTCATGTGTGTTCCATTCGAAGCCACAAAATAATATATGTTCTGTTCTATTCAATTCACGAAACTTAGTTACCTCAATACATCATGTTAGTTTTTTAAGGTTCAAATTCGACCTATAATCTAATAAAGTAGGTATCTTAACATGATTGGTTAAACTATACTTTCTAGCGTTACTTTTAAATTTTATTTTCCCTCTTTCACGAGCTTATTCAAGCTTTTTTCGTTCTTTCGGTAACATAGATGACGACCTCTCTTCACTTTCAACTTCAGTTTACTTGGTTTATTTTTCAATCCAACTGTTACTAACCAAAACAAAATATCAAATATTTTTAATTGAGTTCAAACCAATATATTCAATTTTTAGTTTTCTATATATGATAATAACCACGAGATTTGCTTTAAAATTCAAAATGCTTTGGTATTATGTATTTAACGGGAGGAAAAATATTCTTTGGCATCATCATAACTATTCGTGCAAAGATATTCTAGGTCTGGTAACGAAATATTCTTTAGCATCCTTAAGTCAACAAAAAATATGATAGATATACATGTAAATTTGGATATCTAACAATATCTACGTTCAAATATTTTGTTTACCCGAATGTGAAATTTAGTTTTTTTACTTATTAGGTGTCCATATTTTTAGATATGGTTTATCCTTTTGTTGTAATAATAAAAATAGAAATCTGAAAATTCATATATTAAATAGAAATATTCACAAAATTTAGTATTATAAAGTATTAATTAAGTCAAACATACACATTTCAAGAATGAAAAATTTATAAACAAATAATTCCAATAAAATTATTAACAATA
>NW_026620964.1:0-3065 GCF_000801105.2 Raphanus sativus
GAACCTTGAAGAACTTCCTCATTAAAAACCTCACCAAGGAAAACCCTTTGGGACAAAACCTTGATGAGGGAAAAAGAGTAAAGTCTCCAAGGCCTAGGGATTGGCCAGTGAGTCTTTGTGCCTTACCAACAATGTAAGGGACACAAAGACTCTGGATCATGGCCCTCATGTGATGCAAGGTAGATCACTTCTTTCCTTGCTCATCACCATATCTTGTACTCTTCTTCAGACTGATCTTGATCTCTCCCCCTTTCACCCAACTTCCTGTTGGGTTTCTAGTGCTCGGATTACCAGATCATCTTTGATAAATACAAGCTGAGTCTTGGTTGCTTCTTCTTCATGAGTCACCACCATGTTACTGAAACCACTTCAAGATGATTCAGACTATAGTACCAAGACTGCTCTTCTCTTGAGGCCGCCTTGGAGATTGCTTACACATCTTCCATCATGCTTCATAACCTGCCTGCTCCTCTTCTTGAATAACCACCAAGTACTCTCAGATCATGTAAGCTTCAACACTCCCCCTCAAGCTTGACCATGTGGAACAAGTCAAGCTTGGAAGGATAGCTTCATGATCTGATCAATCACTCCATTGCACACCTCTTGAACTCGCCATCTTCAGGGAATGCTTGTGGAAGCCTCAGCTACCTCTTCAGTCAGCTCACACTGGAAGCCATACATGATAGAGTAGTCTTCATCTTCACACTGCCAAGAATGCTCTGAACACTCTCTTGCTTAGACACGCCACTGCCTAAGCCCTTGATGGCTTCTTCTTCAGCTTGCAATGGAATCTTCTGAATCGCTTAGAAGCTCACTTAACTCCCCTCCTCAAGCTTGGATTGAGTATAAGGATCCAAGCTTGCAAGTGAGCTTCAGTGAGACTTCAAGCTAGTGGCGCATCACCACTTCTTTCCTTGCTGCTTTTATACTGTCCTCTCTACACTCTCTTGAGATGTGCAGGCCATGGTGACTCAACCACCACGAACAGAGCCGCAAGACTTCTTCTTTCTTCACTTGGATGGATGGTGAGCCAAGAACATCTTTGTGAACCTGAAACAACACTCAAACTCCAGCAAATATTAGAAACAAATGCATTGGGTCAATCCTTGATGTACCATCAAGTTTGAACACCAATGTCTTTAAGCAATGCAATGGCTCAACCCTTGTTATATACACAAGTCTGACACCACTGTCTTACAAGCTAACTCCCACTAGCACAAGCAAGGCCTTAACAAATCCAAGCGAGATACTATGGTAAATTTTTAAGCTTCTTTACTCAGCTATTAGACATGAATCTAATGCCTCAATGTAAGATAGCTTTTGGACAGTATGCATCTTCTTTAAAGAACCTTAGCTTTAAAGTTCATGCATACTAATCTCAATCACCACAACACAACTCTTTAAGCACAACCTAGGATAGATTCTAACATTTAAATGTCTAGCAATCTTAAACAAATCCTTAGGAACAATCACAACACAATATCACAACCAGTAAACAACACAAGCTCATATCAAGATGGGTTTATAAAATCGCTTACAGCCAAGGAACCAGCACTGATTCCTTGAACCTCCATGGCATAAAGGTCATGACTTTGTTGGATATGAGAGCCTGGACGTCACAGGGCTTCTCCACCTTCTGTTCATGACCACCATCTTGTTTCTCTAACTCAAAGACCCCTCCTTTCTCCAAGTCTTCTAGGTGCCATCTTCTTGATAGCTTTCATGATGAACTGGATGGGGAAAGCTCTTGGACAAGGCGCCTTGGATGAGGTTCGCGAGGCCTCTCCTTACACCTTTGCTTCCAATGAGTCTCTCCATCAGTTTGAACAGGAGAGAGGCTGAGAAACCAGGAACAACCGCCAGCTTCAGTCTTCTTCTTCTTGAAGTGTACATCGGATGGTGTTGTCTCCATGGTTTGGTTTTGAGCTGAGAAGTGAGTCTTGTGATTTGCGGAAGCTTCAACCAGGTTCAGATGAACCTGGCTCTGATACCATGTGAGTTTTTAAAGAGCCCTCTACTCTGTTCTGATCTGGTTTGTGTTTGTGTGTGGGTAAACTCCAATGGAGTAGATGAGAGAGTGTTAATGGTGATTTGAGAGAGAGAGTTGTATAAGAGATTTGTGTAACCAGAATAAGAGATTAAGTAACCAGAATGGGAGATTAAGAGACTTGAGAATAGAGATTAGAGAGTTTCTGTATCAAAGAACTTTCCTTTCATGAAGGAGGAGGGGAAACCCCACTCTCTCTCTTAAGAGAACACAAGTCGCCATACATTTGGTTATATAAGCACTTTACAAGTTGCAAATCATAAACCTAAATCTAATGGCTGATAATACTTGAAGTTTAAATGGATGGTGTAGATGAGATGGTCTTGTTGCAATGTGTTTCTGATTGGTTAATGAGAGCTGGCGCCATTCTTTATTTCAAACTGAAGCTGTGCTTTGATTGGTTCTCCTTAGGCTCCTTTGCATCTGTCCATAGATCAGTCCACATACATAGTCAAGGCTGCCTTTCTCTTTACAGCCAAAGACAGCCTGGCCTATTTCAAACTCGCCCAAGACCATCACATGGCATCTCTTTGATTCCCATTTGATGCCATATGATCTAAGAACCTTATCCATACACTATGCACTCTCCACTTCTTGAATAGTGTCTCCAATAGTGTATAGTGTTCTGTAATAGTGAATAGTGTTCCATCACTATTCACTATTACATCACTTTACCCAAACTTACTCAAACTGCTCCACTCTTACTATGGTAACTCTCCAAAGTTACTGTGGTAACTTTGGAGTTACTGTCTTCACCGAATCTCTCCAAATGGTGTCTAAGTCCCTCCTGAACTTAACCCCACTCTAGCATAGACTTCAGGACACTTCTAGACTTCTTTAAACCCTCTTGAAGCCTTGATAGACAATCTCTGAAGATCTTGCTTTACTTGTGCAACAGACCCAAGCTCAACTCCACACCTTTGTCTCTCCATTTCTTTTCTTCAAGTTAACAGCATGTTCGGACATATGGCAATATCTTCATGATTCTTATCAAACCAGGATGAACCACGATCTAAGA
>NW_026620965.1:0-3064 GCF_000801105.2 Raphanus sativus
GATTAGTGGTTCCCAATCAAGCTTCTTACATATTGGTTCATCCTGGTTTGATAAGAATCATGAAGATAATGGCATCTCAATCCATTGGACCTACACAACTCAATCCCAAGAAAGTATTTCATCTCTCCCAAGTCTTTTATATCAAACACAGACTTGAGATAGTCCTTGGTTTCTTGTATACCTGTTTTATGAGAACCAGTGATAATAATATCATCAACATATACCAGAATAATTATGATACCTCCTGGTGTTACCAAAGTGAAGAGTGTGTGATCTAGTTCACATTTTCTGAACCCTTTACCATTCAGAGTGGTGCTAAGCTTGTGGTACCAAGCTCTTGGTGATTGCTTCAACCCATAGATAGCTTTCTTCAGTCTCAATACATTTCCTGGCTTTACCATCCCTTCCATACCTGGTGGTGGTAACATATAGACTTCATCTTCAAGATCCCCCTGAAGAAAGGCATTCTTCATATCCATTTGCCATCCCACTCAAGGTTGACTGCAAGAGATAACACTACTCTGATTGTATGAAGCTTGGCGACTGGAGAAAAGGTATCTATATAGTCTTCTCCATATGTTTGTGTGAATCCCCTAGCCACCAGCCTTGTCTTGCGCCTATCTATCTTCCCATTGGGTAGATACTTGATGGTGAATATCCACTTGCAGCTCACAGCCCTCTTTCCCTTTGGTAGTTCACTCTCATACCAAGTATCATTTCTAACCATGCCATCAGCCTCAGCATTGACTGAATCTCTCCACTCCTGGATAAGCATAGCTTCTTCATAGCTTCTAGGAACATAGCTTTCATCCAAACTGACCATGAAAGAACAATGCTCTTCCGGGAACTCAGCAAAGGAGCACACAGCTTGAGAAGGATGCTCCACAGCTTGGGCATTGTAGTACACTCTCGTGTTTACCCAAGTGGAAGGATCCTTTCTTACTCTTGTGCTCCTTCTTAGTGGAATTACTTCTTGTTCTTCTACCACTTCTTCTTGTAGTAAAGCTTCCACTTCAGTTTCTTGTACCACTTCCTCTTGATTCCTTCTTACTGATCCTTGCTCTTGATCTCTTCCTCCTGATCTTTCTCCACCTTGAGCAAGACTATCTGGACTTTGATCTCCATGACCTCCAGTTCCAGACTCATTTCCCCCTTCATGCTCAAGGTGAGTAGGTTCTTCCATCTCAGTATTGCTAGGCTGTTGATGCCCTCTCGGATCCTGAGATATACCAATGCCAAGACTCTCAAATATGTTTCTCAAGCTATTCTCAAGCTAGCAGCTCTATCTGATGGCTGAGCTGTCTTCAAGCTCTTCCCAGTTTTTCCCTTCATAGTAACCCTTGTCTTCCATGAACTTAACTTCCCGGGACACTAGAACTCTCCTTGCTTCAGTATCAAAACACTTGTATCCCTTCTGAGTTGTAGAGTACCCAATGAACATAGTCTTGGTGCTCTTGGCTTCAAGCTTGTTTCTGGTCTCTCCGGGTACTAAAACATAGCACACACATCCAAACACTCTCAAGTGATCCACCACTGGTTTGCTCTTGTTTAACACCTCAAAAGGAGATTGATCTCCAAGAATCTTTGTTGGTGTCCTGTTGATCAGATAACAAGCAGCAAGTACAGCATCACTCCAATACCTTCTCGGAACACTGGTTTGGAACATCATAGACCTGGCCACCTCCATAAGATGTCTGTTCTTCCTCTCAGCAACTCCATTCTGTTGAGGAGTGTAGGGGCAGCTTGTCTGATGCAGAATCCCATGGCTTGCTAGATGTTCTTTAAAGAAATTTCCAGTATACTCTCCACCATTGTCAGACCTGAAAATCTTTATCTTGGTATTATAATGGTTAAGAAACATATGCTTGGAAAATTTTAAAAGCATCTAGCACCCTATCTTTTGTTTTAATGAGTGTTAACCAGGTGTATTTGGATTTTTCATCAATGAAAGAAACATAATACTTATAACCATCTCGAGATAAACAAGGGGCAGTCCACACATCTAAATGAATCAAGTCAAAGCAATTTTCATACAGAGTAGTGGAGTTTTGAAAAACAGTTTTGCAATGTTTACCCAAGATACAAGCCTCACAATCATTATTTCTAAACATGACACCTGGTAACATTAAGCTTAAAGCTCTACCATGGGGATGTCCTAGTCTAGCATGCCACAATGCATCTTTGCTTAAAGTAGAAACATAATTAAAAGAAACAAAAGAGTTTGAAATAGGTGCAAGGTCTTCAAGCATATAAAGATCTCCCTTAGTAGCTCCTTGCCCAATCCACTTATTGCTCTCAATATCCTGAAACTTCACATCATTAGGACTAAAGATAACATTGCATTGAAGATCAGTGGTGCATCTCTTAACAGATAAAAGATTTGAAGTAAACTCAGGCATGAAGAAAGCTTTAGACTCTTTATCAAACAACATAAGCTTTCCAATCCCTTTAAAGGGAATCCGATCACCATTAGCTATCATGAGATGACCCTGAGCAGGTTCTATCTCTCTAATGAGTTTACTATCACTAATCATATGATGGGATGCACCAGAATCAATAATCAAAGGCTTATGCATGTTAGTAGCAATATGAGTCCTAGGAGTTTCTTTCAAACTCTCAATCAATCCTAGCCATTTATCAGAACAATGCACACTGCTATGCTCAGAGTAAGAGCTTTTGATCAAGTCTAGCAACCTATCAGTTTCACTAGACATCATATAAGCAGTGTAAGAGTAACCAAGAGTGTTTCCAAGCTTGTTACCAGACTCCTTGAGTGCTCGGATGAGAGCCTCAATGTCAGACTTCTTGATCACATCCTGATACTCTTTCCTCCCGGGTGATGAGAAGCAAGTGCTTTTCCTTCACTTTCACCCACTTGTGCACTTGGACCAGCTTAACTTGCTTCAGTAGAAAGGTGAGCTCTTGCTTCTCTATCCTTGTTGAACTTGGCCGGCTTGAGATGGGGATTTATATATGGTGTTTTTCGCATCATTGTATATATGTTTTCATTTGTTTCAAGTCACTAATTCGTGTCAGTCTAGTCCTTTTTGACCTTTTACAGGTC
>NW_026620966.1:0-3064 GCF_000801105.2 Raphanus sativus
TCCTGACCCTTGTGCTTCTCCTAAGCGACTGGACTTCTTCTATACTGTCAACTCCATCAGGTACAGCCTCTTGCTCTTGTGCTGATGGTACACCCTGGTTGTTTTCATCCTGATCATGAACTCTTGCGCTTGATCAGTGTGTGTTGCTTCCTCATGAACTCTTGGACCAGTATGAGAATCCACTTGATTCCCCTTCAGGATTAGGATGAATAACTTGTTCACCCTCAATGATCACTGGTGCTGTTTCTTGTACTTCAGGTATCCTCTCAATAGGTACACTGATGCCAAGACTCTCCATTACTCTTCTGAGACTATTCAGCCCTATCTGAAGTAGGTTGGGATAGATTCTCCCAAATCTTCCCAATTCTTCCCATCACATAGTAACTCCTGGATTCCATGAATTTGACATCTCGTGAGATTAGGACCCTCCTGGTCTCTGGTACATAGCATTTGTAGCCTTTCTGGTGAGAAGAATAGCCAATGAACACTGCCTTGTGCTTCTTGCATCAAGCTTGTCCTCTGCCCTCCTGGTACCAATACAAAACAAATACATTCCAAACACCCGCATGTGATCAGAGATGGCTTGCTCTTGTTGAGGACTTCATAAGGAGAGATGTCATTGAGAACTCTAGTTGGTGTTCTGTTTGATCAGGTGACAGGCAGAGAAACCACAGCATCACTCCAAAAACGCTTTGGAACACTCATGTGGAACATCATTGATCTAGCCACCTCCATAAGATGCCTGTTCTTCCTCTCAGCAACTCCATTTTGCTGAGGGGTAAAGGACAGCTGGTCTGATGAATAACCCTTGTTGAGATAAAAATTGCTTGAAAGCTCCACTTGTGTACTCCCCACCATTATCTGACCTGAGAATCTTCACCTTAGCACTGAAGTGGTTGGTGACATGAGAGTGATAGTTCTTGAAAGCTTCCAAGACTCTGTCCTTAGACTGGAATCAGTGTTACCCAAGTATATTTGGACTTCTCATCAATGAAGGTACCAAAGTACTTGTGATTCTCTCTGGACATACAAGGCGCAGTCCACACATCAGAGTGAACCAGGTCAAACACTTCTCATAAATCGTGTTGGACCTTGGAATACTGTCTTGCAATGCTTCCCCAAGATACATGCTTCACACTCATCATTTTTAAACACTACTCCAGGAAGCATCAGATTGAATGCTCTAGTGTGCGGATGCCCCAATCTAGCATGCCATTATAGTGCTCTCAACCCCAGCAGATGTACTTGACCAAGCAACATGAGGGAAGATTCAGCTAGTTGAGTCTTTTGGAGATGATACAACTCCTGATGCTGCGACCTCTTCCAATCACCTGCCCTGTCTTTAATCTTGAAACTCAACCTCATCTGGTCTGAAGACAACCTGACAACTCAGATCAACAGTAGCTCTCCTCACAGATAACAGGTTAGATGTAAACTTAGGCATATATAAGGCAGTTGATTCCCTATCAACAACCTAAGGTTCCCTAATCCCTTCTATCTTCACCTTATCACCATTAGCTATCAGAACATTTCCAGTAGCAGGCTGGATATCACTAATCAAGTTCCTATCACTAATCATGTGATGACTAGCTCCTGAATCTATAATAATGGGTTTAGAGTCAGGAGATGATATACCAGCCTTCTTGGATGAGATAAGGGATTGGGCAGCTTTGATAAAGAGATCCAAGTCTCTCCTGGTTGCTGGACCATCAGTGTTGGTTGCGCCAGTCTCACTTCTCCACCCTTCTTCTTTAGTGGGATTACTGCTAAGCGCTGAGTACATGGTTCTTCCTTGAATCACTGAATGCTCAACTCCTTGAGCTCATACCATCTGATTGACTTCTAAGAGCACCAGCTTCTCTTAAGTCTGGTACTTTTCCTTCTCTAAGGAAATAATTTATCAGTTTGTTGTAGGTTGAATCCAGGTGCAGCAGTAAGCTCAGAAACTTGTCCTGCTCATAAACAACTTGAAGACTCTCCCATAACTTCCATAGCCAGTCTGAAGAGTCTCCCCAGGTTCCTGGCGTGTGAATGTGAGAGAGTGTGCCTTTCAAGATTGGTGTAGACAGAGAGTTGTGTATGATTCCAAGTGTTTGCTGGTCTTCTTGAACCCACTTGTGGTCACGCCTCATGCGTGTGTGCTTGCTATCCTCTTGAGTCATCTTCTTTGAAGTTCCAGCCTCCATGATGTGGCTGTCCCAAAGACCATGACTCCCCAAGGTGAATCTGGCCACTCTTGACCATATCAGATAGTTAGACCCCTCAAGAGTTACAGGAATATAAACCTCTGATTTCTCCATCATGAATATCTGAAGAACATCAAGAACAACTAGTAGCCAGTAGTAGGGCTTTCAAAGATATTATCAGAGTGAGAAAAAGAAATTTATAGAAGAAATGGATGAACTTTGCTATTTTTGGCAAAATCTGGAAATGAAAAAGAAGAACACCCCAAGAACAGGATGAACTTTGCCAAAAATAGAAATAGAAACACAGAATTTGCGGAAGACAATTAGGTTTCAAGAGCTTGTAGCTCTGATACCATGTGAGAAATGATATAATTATGAGAATCAAAGAGAGAAATATTGCTGGAGAAATGAAGAACAAGAGATAGAGAGAGTGAGAGAGTGTGTGACGAGTTTAGAGAGAGAGAAGGAGAGAAATCATTTTCCTTATCTTGAATTGTTTGGTTACAGCAAGTATATAAAGACATATAGGAAAGACAAGACAAAATGAATAATAAACAAAGAGGAGCTGAGCATCGCATGGTCAGGACAGTGACCTCTCCTCAACGGCTCCCACCCTTAAGTCTCTCATGTGACTTTTAATATAAACAATGAGCCACTTGCTTCCTCTTGTCTATACTCGCCAACGGTCACCTCCTCACTTCAAATCTCTACTTGACGAGATCAGCTGACCTTGACTTGCTTCTCAAGACACTTGATGATCATATTGGTTACTTGATATACAAGACTTGCCCGGATAGTATTTTGCACACACATTGCACAAGTCTTCTTCTCAAGTCTTGTCTTCTCATTGCCGTGTATACTTGCCATATTATTGCTTC
>NW_026620967.1:0-3064 GCF_000801105.2 Raphanus sativus
CGGGAAGACCATGAGAGGCATCTCAGATTGGTGTTGGAAAGGCTGAGAGAGCAGCAGTTGTTTGCCAAGCTAATCAATTGTAGCTTCTGGCAGAAGAGCATTGGCTTCCTGGGGCATATAGTGTCTGAGGAAGGAGTGTCTGTTGATCCGGAGAAGATCAAATGCATACAAGAATGGCCAAGACCAAAGAATGCCACTGAAGTGAGAAGCTTCTTGGGTTTGGCCGGATACTACAGAAAGTATGTCAAGGGGTTTGAAAGTGTGGCACAACCTATGACACAACTTACTGGAAAAGATGTCAAGTTCATCTGGTCAGAAGCTTGTGAAAAGTGCTTTAAGGCCTTGAAGGACATGCTGACCAGTGCACCAGTCTTGGTGTTGCCTGAGGCAGACCAACCATATGTGGTGTACACAGATGCATCCATTACTGGATTAGGCTGTGTGCTCACACAGAATGGGAAGGTCATAGCTTATGCCTCAAGGCAACTCAGGAAGCATGAAGGCAACTACCCAACCCACGACCTGGAGATGGCCGCAGTGGTGTTTGCCTTGAAGATATGGAGGTCATACTTGTATGGTGCCAAAGTACAGATTCTCACTGACCACAAGAGCCTGAAGTACATCTTCACTCAACCAGAGTTGAATTTGAGACAAAGGCGGTGGATGGAGTTTGTGGCCGACTATGATTTGGACATTGCCTATCACCCAGGCAAGGCCAATCTAGTGGCAGATGCTTTGAGCAGGCGTAGAGCTGAGGTATCAGCTGAGAAGGAAGCAGAGATCTTGGAAGGGATGGTCCGGTCACTGAACCTAGACACCTTGGCTAGTGAGGATGAGCCTTTGGGTCTAGAGGCTGTGAACCATTTAATTTAGATCTTTGCATTCATTTTAATTTGTCAATCATCATTCACTTTAAAAAAAAAGATTCTTACTTTCCTTTTTATAAAATTTCGAATTTACTTTTCTTAAATCAAAAAAAAAAGATTTTCATTCATTGTTTGCATTTAGTTTTGATTCAATTCCATTTAAGTTTCATTCCATCTTTTCATTTCTTTAAGTCTTTTTCATTTACTTTATAATCTTTCTTTTTTCTCTTAGTTCCAGGAGATATGGGAGACCTAAATGGTGCAGCTGAGATCAACGCCCAACTCCAAGCCTTGCAGGCCGGATAAGCTCAGCTCGCATAAACCAGTATAGGATGCAATGAGAAACAAATGGAAAGAAAAGCAGTTAGAAATCAAGTTAGTTAATTAGTTTTATAGATACTTTTAAATTTTCGTTTTATAGATTTTTTTTATTATGTTTTTATTTTTAATTGAAAATACTAAACTATTATGATGATTTGGCATATTTTGTTTGTATTTGACAATGATAGGATATCAAACACTACCAGGAAAATGTGTTTGAATTAACAACATCGAGTGACATCAAACATCGTGTGATAGATTTCAGAAGCTAAATTAGGAAGTGTGATTCTGCAAAACAGATTTCTGTGATTCTGCAAAACAGATTTCAGGAGCTTCTCCAGACTCTGGCTGTAGAAGACTGTTTCTGGTTTGAAAATACGAAGATGCTACAGAACAAGAGTGTGTGATTCTATGAAGGAGAACAGTAGGCAAGGGGCAGAAACATGGTTACGTACCTTAGATTAGCCATTGATTCTGCATAAGAAGACACCAACAATTGCAGAACCTTAGATTATGAATCTGATTAGGGTTCCTCCCCAAAGTACGTTAGATTAATCTTAGATTCAAGGCCAGACTGTAAGAGATAAAAGAGTAGCCTTAGATTCTTAACGGATCTTATCAGGTCATCCAAGTGTGCAGAGCGAAGCTAAACAGTCTTCCATCGTTAGAGCATCCATCGTTAATGGAAGAAGGTGTGGTATATGCAATTTTCGATAATTAAAAGGGTCTACATTGCAATTTCCTTAAAAAAAATGTTTCCAGCGTGCTCCTAAACTCTCTTGTGTTTCCAGATTTAATTGTTTTAGACTTCAAAATAGCATAACTTTGTGTAGATTAATCTGTTTGTCGATTTTTTTTTTTTTAACCTTCATAACTTTTCGAGGGCTATGTGGTGGCCGGGTCGCCAAAGGCGGCCCGGGTTTATTGTTATTGAAAAATGAATTTTTGTTGTGAATTATTTTTTCATTTTTGTTTTTTTAACTGAGATTTCATTCATTTTTTTGGACTATATTTTTAATTTGTATGCATTTATGTGTTCCTTTTTGTCTCTAGTTTCATGCCATACCAACAAATTTTTGAATGGGTAATTAAATCAAATCATAGTCCTTATGTTATATTGCTTAAGCTTGAATAGTTAACGAATAATCTATATGGCATAATGGTTTAATCTCTCCTTGAATCCACTTCAAACCCGAGTTCAATTCTCCCTGGACGAAAATTTTGCACAATTATTAACCTGGGAAAAACTCTTTATATAAAATTTGACTCCGTAATTCTGTTAACATATCAGTGTAGCCTAGTGGCAAATCTTAAACCTTCTCATTCACCTTTCAAACAACCAGAGTTCAAACCTTTTCTAAGTAGTTTTTTTTTACCTTTTTAATCACATGGTCGGTCTGTTAGTAGTCTTTTGGACAGTGACTGGAACCTCGCACAATGAATGGAAAAGGGGGAGGGTCGAATCTTAGCGACAAAGGGCTGAATCTCAGTGGATCGTGGCAGCAAGGCCACTCTGCCACTTACATCTCAGCTGTTCGACGACAGTCTGCGGGGTATTTTCACACCCTGAATGTCCCATCAGTACACCCAGCCGTGGGCATCAGTATGTCAGTCTGGTCCATGAAATTTTTTATTCTTCCTGGTTGATTCGGACTATCTGTTTGCTAGAGTTTTCATAGACTGTCCGTCTGTTGGATCGATAAACCAGTCTTTTTGCTGGATTAAATCATTCCCGGATGAAGTACTGTTAGTAGTACTGATGACTCGTGGACTAGATATCTTCAAGTCTGGACAGTCTTTGAATCCTTCCGGTATTTCCAAGGATTGTCCATGTACTATTAGTGCAGATGGTTCGAGTTTTCGTGGACTATAGAGTC
>NW_026620968.1:0-3060 GCF_000801105.2 Raphanus sativus
TATTTTACTTGTTATCCTAACATTTTATTTTTAATTAAATATTTAATTTTCAGGAAGCCATTCCTAAATATTTTACTTGATATCATAACATTTTTCTTTTTAATTAAATATCTAATTTTCAGGAAGCCCTTCCTAGATATTTTACTTGTTATCCTAACATTTTATTTTTAATTAAATATTTTGTGTGATTTGTTACTTGTTATCCTAACATTTTTCTTTTTAAATATTAAAATTTCAGGAAACCCTTCCTAGATATTAAATTTTCAGGAAGCCATTCCTAAATCAGTTTTGGTACTAAAAGTTCAAATATTTTTGTGTGATTTGTATTGAAATTTCATTAGAGTGTGATTTGTATTGCAATTTCATTAGAAAATTCATGAGCCTACCAAAGATATCAACATATGTAAGCCAAACAAGAAGACACCAAGCAAAAAGTTTTCTAAATTTGTTAACATCTAATTTTCTGGAAAGCTTTCCTGAAACTACATAAATCCTTCCTTAAATTACATAAATCCTTCCTGAAATTTTAAAAACACTGCACAGTTTCACAAGCTCAAGCACTAGCACAAGCATAAGCAAGAGACTAATAATGTCATAAGCAAATTCACGAGCTTACCAAAGATATCAACATGCGTAAGCCAAACAAGAAGACACAAAGCAAAAAAAAAAGAAAATGAAATTTGTTATCATCGAATTTTCTGGAAAACTTTCAAATTTCACGAAAGCATTTCTAAATATTTTACTTATTATCCTAACATTAATTCATTAATTAACATTTCAAATTAACATTCTACCAAAAAAGAATTAAAAGTGGTATCATTATAAAACACACTAGATTTTGACCCGCGCTTCGAAAGCGCGGGTATTATTTTTCACTTTTATAAAATATATTATTTGTTTGTAGTTATTAAATGTATTTATTTTAGTGAAATTTTCTTTATAATAAATTCGACACATATAATGTTTTTGGTAAACTATGTGCTTCTCTCGCTTTGTTTTATTCTCTCTCTAATCAACATATTTATTTGACTTGTTGTTAAAATAAATGATTTTAGAACGCAACTGTACAATACTTTTACATTGATATTTTGTTTAAACAGTGTGACATATTTATATATTAATTAAATATTTACATTGTAATTTAAACTAAATTTTGTATATTTCAAAAATATATTACTATGTATCTTTATGTCAATATCAAAGCTGGATAAAAAATTCTAATCTGAAGAACCGAACCGATCACGATCCGAAAGAGTAACACCAAACCCGAACCAAAATTGATTAAATATCTAAATTATTCAAAATTGTGATATTTAGACAGCCGAAACCATAACCAATTCGAACCAAAGTTTTTTGGATATCAAAATGTATCCGAAAAAGATATATATACTTATATATATTAATTATTTTTAGTTTTAGTGTATATAAAAACACCCATAATATATGATACTTTTAGGTTGGTTTAAATATTTGAAATATATAAAATAATTAAATATAAATATCTAACATAGTGGAAGTACATTCAAAAGACCAAAACTATTTAAAATAATTATTGATTTTTGATCCAAATTTTTTTTTTTTTTTTTTTTTTGTCATCAAACATACAGACTCATATTGACTCTGTACACCAAACTGGTAGCTCGGCATCCATGTGGATGACAAAAGACGATTGTTGTCTGGCACTGCGTGCTAAACGATCCGCCCTTGAATTTGCCGTCCTTGGTACATAGATGAGCTGTGAGCTATGGAAACTACTTTGTAAGCTTCTAATATCCTCCAGATAACTTGCGAAGGCGGCCACTCTTCTGGTTCCGAAACCATCTTCACCAACTGAGAACAATCCGTTGCAAATGTAACCTGAAACTGACATAAATTCCTCATACATTCCATTGCCCAAATCAATGCTTCTACCTCCGAGTGAAGGGGAGATATACTTGCCCGAACATTTCGTGCCCCCATTAATCCCTCATATCCTTCCAGAGTACTGTACCATCCTTGTCCCGAGAAAGAGTCTTTATCCTTCCACGAACCATCTGTGAAGCACCATCTCCCTGAAATTGAAGGAGGCTGGTATGCTTGCGGTGGTATAGTGTGTCGGATAGTCAACTCTTGGGCCGCAACCCACATAGTAGCTTCCGTTTCAGCCAGCTTTAGTGTATCCATGGCATCAACATCCAGGTTACTAAAAACCTTACTGTTCCTTGCTTTCCAAATATACCATAGGATCCATGCAAATTGATGATCAGTCATCTTGGGTAAAACTCTCCAGAATAAATGATCCATGTTATTATACAATGATTCCGAGGGGAAAACATTTGGATGTGTTGGTATAGTTGATAATGCCCATATTTGCCGCGCTGGAGGACATTCAAAAAATACATGATTCAAAGATTCCTCTGTACTCCCACATCTGTCACAAATAGTGTCCCCTTGCATTCCTCGGCCTTTTAAATTCTTTTTAACCGCAACACACCCTGATACAATCTGCCAAAGAAAATGTTTTATCTTTGGTTGATCCAAAATTTAAACCAAACCAATTTATATGTTAAGTTTAGGTATTCTGACATATGTTATTCAGATTTATATACAATATATTATTTTATTTATAGATTTTAAGAAATTAAAAATATATAATGAATTTTAAAAAATAATTTAAATGAGTTATCGAACCCGAAGTGATTCCACAACGATCCGAATATAATTCGAACTGAAATTTAGAAATATCTGAATGGGGCTGAAATCTTTGACCTCAGAAACCCAAAACTCAAGCAGATCTGAAATGAACCCGAATGGATACTTGAATGCCCGGCCCTAGTCATAACTCGAACTGAAATTTAGAAATATTCGAATGAGACTGAAATCTTTGACCATGAAGATCTGAAATTCAAACAAATCCGAAACGAACCGGAATGGATACCTGAATGCTTAGCCCTAGTCACTATTATGTATCATATATATGTCATCATATAATTAATCGTATTGGTCCATCATATAAATAATAGAATAGCATTTCGTCGTAAAAAAAAAAGGTCCATCATATAAATAATCATATAAGTAATA
>NW_026620969.1:0-3057 GCF_000801105.2 Raphanus sativus
AGCTGAACAAGGAGCCAATGCGGAGCATGAGGAGCTGATTCAGCTGAGTGATACTGAAGAGGAGACAAGTGAGCTAGATGTTGCTGAAGAGGAGACAAGTAAAGCCCACGACAACCATGAACTCATAACCAAGTTAGGCCCGGTTACAAGATCACAAACCAGGAGATTGAAGAATGCAATTTCGATGTTGGTTTATTCTAAACCAGAACCAACTTCGATGGAGAATCAAGTCAAGGAATTCTTCAATTACTCAGTCTTCGAGATTGCCTAGTTCTAAGTGTTTTCTTCTTAGTTTCACACAAGTCTTGTTGCAAGTTTCCACATTCTTTCTTTGTCATTGTTCTACATAAACCGTGAGAATCCAAAGTATGATTCATTCACTTTTTCAATAAAAATCTTTCCTTTGTTATTGTGAATCCTTTGTTCAGTTTCTGAACACTGTTTGCCTAGGAGTTGAATTCTCTGCAAGGCTTTGGCTTTAGATCATTGTTTGTGGGCGTAATACTCACGATCTCTAGCACATCTACACAAGTGTTTGATCTCTCTATCGATCTACACTGAAGTTCATCACCATATCTATCTCAATCCATCATCCATCTCACCATCTTTCAAGGAGACAATACCATCCTTGTTCTAATCCGCAAAACACAACCCATATCACCCTCAGATCCATCCAAAAGGGAAAACAAACCATCAAGGGTTTCATTAAGTGGTATCAGAGCAGATTGAGGGCTTTTGATTCAGGGTTTGTACTCGATTTTCTTCTTCTCTTTGGGAACCTCTTTTGATCATTCTGTGAATCTATCCATCTCTTCTCTATCTATCTAAAAGTGCGAGGGGGCCGACCAGTATAAAAAAAAAGAAAGATCAAAGCATCTAAGGCTGAAGAGAAATCCAGCCAGACTGAAGAGAAATCCAGTCTCTGGTGGTAAAGCCTCTTGCGAACTAAATCTCTTAATACTGTCTATCTTTTCTTCTCTTTGGGATAGGGAATTGACTTCAAAAGGCTTGAACTCTGTTTGCTATTGAACTCCTGGATTCACAAACTGAAACACTTGAGAGAAACACTTGAGAGAAACACCAGTGAGGCTTCGGCTATCATTTTGTGTTCTAACCTTTCTTGTTGAGTTTCTTAATAGGAATTATGTCGGATGAAGAGCATGAGCGGGAAGATCATCCAAATCTATTCAACAAAGTCCAGATGGATGCTATGATGTCAACTCTGATGAAAGCAATAGATAAGAAACTTGAATTTGAAAGAAATTCCTTTGCTACTAACAATGTTTTAGGTAGTGCTTCTCAGGCTAGGAAAGCTGCTAGAGAGAAAAGGAGAGGCAAGAGAGTAGCTACTGGCTTGACTGATGATGATATCACCTCTTCCGGAAGGAGTTCGGATGAAGTAAGATCAGTTAGAGCACCATCTCAGACCAGAACCAACCGTGCAGAGAGACACAGGCCAGATGATAGTCTTGGTAACATCAAGCTCAGAGTACCAGTCTTCAGTGGTACCAGCAATCCAGACGAGTACCTTGATTGGGAAAAGAAGATAGAGTTGATCTTTGAATGTCACAACTACTCAGAGTTAAAAAAGGTTAGACTTGCAGCAACTGAGTTCAATGGTTATGCTCTTCATTGGTGGGATCAGATCACTTCAACAAGAAGAAGAACCGGAGAAGCAGCAGTGTCAGGCTGGTTTGAACTCAAGACTCTCATGAGGAAACGATTTGTTCCAAGTCATTACCACAAGGATGTTCATCTGAAACTAAGGAGGCTCACTCAAGGAACTAAGAGCGTGGAGGATTACTATCAGGAGATGGAGACTCTCATGATAAAAGCATCTGTTGTTGAGGATTCTAATGCAACTATGGCTCGGTTCCAAGCTGGTCTCAACAGAGAAATACAAGATCGATTGGAGCTGCAAGATTATGATGACATCTATGAGCTTCTTCACAAAGCTATCCTCATTGAGCAACAACAGAAGAGAAAGAACAGCTCCAAGGGTTCATACGGCAACAACTACAGGACAACCAAGGATGAGAAAAGCCTAGCTAAACCCAAGGCCGAGTTTGTTGTTTCTTTCCATGAGCAGGTTAAGAAGAATATTGAGGAGAGAACCAAAGAGTATGCAAGATTCGCCAACAAAGGTAGACGAGAACTCATACTAGAACCAGGAGACTTGGTGACAATCCACTTGAGGAAAGAAAGGTTTCCTGAGGAAAGAAAGTCCAAACTCTTGCCAAGAACAGATGGACCATTTGAAGTACTGGAGAAGATCAATAACAATGCCTACAAGATCGATCTTCAAGGGAAGTATGCTATTAGTAATACTTTTAATGTTGCTGATCTAATTCCTTTTTGTGCTGATCATTTAGATTTGAGGACAAATCCTTTCAAAGGAGGAGGGGATGATGCAAACCTAGCTGAACAAGGAGCCAATGCGGAGCATGAGGAGCTGATTCAGCTGAGTGATACTGAAGAGGAGACAAGTGAGCTAGATGTTGCTGAAGAGGAGACAAGTAAAGCCCACGACAACCATGAACTCATAACCAAGTTAGGCCCGGTTACAAGATCACAAACCAGGAGATTGAAGAATGCAATTTCGATGTTGGTTTATTCTAAACCAGAACCAACTTCGATGGAGAATCAAGTCAAGGAATTCTTCAATTACTCAGTCTTCGAGATTGCCTAGTTCTAAGTGTTTTCTTCTTAGTTTCACACAAGTCTTGTTGCAAGTTTCCACATTCTTTCTTTGTCATTGTTCTACATAAACCGTGAGAATCCAAAGTATGATTCATTCACTTTTTCAATAAAAATCTTTCCTTTGTTATTGTGAATCCTTTGTTCAGTTTCTGAACACTGTTTGCCTAGGAGTTGAATTCTCTGCAAGGCTTTGGCTTTAGATCATTGTTTGTGGGCGTAATACTCACGATCTCTAGCACATCTACACAAGTGTTTGATCTCTCTATCGATCTACACTGAAGTTCATCACCATATCTATCTCAATCCATCATCCATCTCACCATCTTTCAAGGAGACAATACCATCCTTGTTCTAATC
>NW_026620970.1:0-3049 GCF_000801105.2 Raphanus sativus
TGAATGTAAGCTAAATACAAGAAAAGGGGATTACGCTACTTCTACGAAAGACGTGACACGTTAAAATTTTAAAGTGATATTAACTAAATTAGTAATGAGAAAATGAGAACAAAGAATAGATAAAAAAAAATCCAATACAACAAAATCTTGATTCCTTCTTCTCTGACCATTTGGATTCTCTTAAATTGTAAGAATATGTGGCTATTTTAAGCTTGTAGAATTAGTCGATTGATCTCGATCGCTGAATTTTACGGTTATAAAAAAGAAAAAGAGATAATGCATATATTATTATATCAAAACATGTTGCTTTTAATCTCCATCCCACGGATAACTAATCCTTCCCCAAATTTATAAAAAGAATACTCTCTATTTGTTTATTTTATAAGACATTTTAGCATAAACACACAAATTAAGAAAAAATCTACTTTTATTAAAAGCATTTGAATTACAACAAAAAGTAACCAAAAGTAATTAATCATTGTTATTCGAAATAAATAAAACAAAACTACATATTATTTTTTTAATATTTTAATCAATTGATTTAAAAAATTACATACAAAGTTTCAAAACATTATACAAATTTAAACAAAAATATTTTCTAAAACATCATACAAATAAAAAACGGAAGGAGTAATAAGTAAGAAAACAGATTCCCTATATCTTAATGCTGAAATAAAATATATCAATTTACTATTTCATGTCTTCATATTAAAGTTGTTTTTCTTTTAAAGTTGTATTTGAGTATTAAATTATATGCTCAACAAGTTACGAAATATTTGAGACAGATATACAATTTTAGGCTTTGTACAACAATACCCACGATTTATTAAACGTTAAAAAATTACAAACCAAGATCCAATTATTTCATGTCCAGGGCCTGCCTGCTTGTAGTAATTATCATCAAAGCATATAAGATAATTTTATCAAATACTTATTATTTGCGATATCTTTTGATCAATTTGCTTGTGTCAAACTATAATAGAAACCGCATATAATAGAAATCTTAATTGTATATAAAATGCAACATGCAAAAGGCCAAGAAGAATCTCCAGAAGTGAGCACTAGGACGCGACCTCTCTTGTTACGCGGCGAGAAGTAGAGGCGCCATTATATTCCATCTACCTGTTGAGCTTTTTTCTCTTTCTTTCCAAATTAGATTCTTCTTGTTTTGTTTTGTATTTATTTATTTCTTCTTCTAGAAATTATTGGCAAAAAAAAACTGTCTCTCTCTCTTCTTTTTCCCTTATTTTTCATTTTCGTAATTTATAGTCTAGTGAAGTATATAAATCTTTGTCCACTTGATCCCTTTTCCACCAAAGTATTAGTTACTATGTTACTTTGAATATGTTTATTCAGTATTGGGTTCTCACGAATCTATATCGTATGCACGCATTGTAAATAGATGTAGCCATGTAGGTTATGGAGATATATATTTTAAACATATAATTTTACTAATTATTTTTCCTAATTGTTTGGTGGCTTTTAAATAATTTCCTTCAGGTGGAAACGGATAGATTGATTCTCCAACATGCTCATAATTAAAATAATAAATATTCAAGTATATCAAAGATGCAACTATTGTAAAAAAAAACACAAATGTGGCATGCAATGTATAAATACAGTTAACTTTAGATAGGCTGAGACCAAAATGTATGTGTGCTTTAATTTTTCTAACCGGACCTGAGCAAGTTCATGGTCAAGATTCGATCTAGAAACTACATTACAAAATTATTGAAATTGTATAACCTAGCTAGATTTGTGTTACTACCATAACACTCACAAGTCTTAAAAATCATGAGTTTTCCAACTCAACATCAATTGATAAAAAATAATAATGGAACAGTATTTTGAAAATAGTTCTGTTACCAATGTTAGATGTCTGAAGACGAGGAAAGATTTTTTTTTTGTCAACGGAAGACGAGGAACGTTAAAATGAAGTTTTTAGCTTAATACATGAATTAGTATAGTTATGGTTACAACCTCTCCATCTTTATTATATATTTTACTCTATAATGAAATAAAAAATAAAATTAATATTTAAGAGTGAATAAAAACTACTCATTTACAGAATAATAGTTTTATTTTTTGTTCATTATCCAATTTTGGAATAAAATATAGTAGGAAAAAAGACGGAGGCGCTCTTAGAAAGACTGATAATTATTTCTTTTTCAAACCGAATCTCACATTAATAATTAAATAGTTGTTAAAAAAACAAATGGAATAAAACAATATTTTCTATAATTCGAAAAGATCAATGCTTTACAAAAAAATTCAAAAATATACTTTTTACATTTTAATGCATTTTTAATATTAACTTGTAACCTTTAAAAATATAATTATGTTTATTAAAATTCTATTGATTATAAATTGTACGAAATAGTTAATTATAAAAAATAAAGTAGTGGTAATCAAAGTTTAATATTTTTATACGTGTTAAAATTTTAAAATATACATATTTCTGAAACTAAGGAACTATATATCAAATATTTTATTAGAGTGTCTTTAGACGATAGATATCCTTAGTTCCGTAGTTATGTCATGTGGGATCACATTCACTGGACACGTTTATAACACCATTTGCATGTGATTAATTTTATTTGAATATATGATTTGAATATACTCTTTTTTTTTGCAAACAAAGGCGATTTATTGTGTAGTTTGAAAATTCTAGTCATACGGTTGGCTGATGTTGACTTGTATTATAGCAACGAAATCTAATCTATTAATTTAGGGATTATCTACTATTTGAAGTTCTCATTTAAATTTTGAACTCTTTTATAGTTGTTGCTAAAATATATCATGCCTCCTATACAATGCAACCTACCAACTTAAATTAAACAAAATCTTAACCAACATAGATTAGTTAAACCTAACCAATAACACTTTTATAATATTTTTGGTTAATCTCTTAATATAATTAGATCATATAAAACTGAACCACTCTTAAATCAACGAGTTCCATATCATTCCAGACATAAGAGAAAAAATATCCGACTCATTTACAACGTAAGCATACAAAGACCGTGTATGCTTATGCTCATTGATCTTC
>NW_026620971.1:0-3047 GCF_000801105.2 Raphanus sativus
GTTTTTGTTTGCTGGTGGGCAAACAATTCCCTCATCTTTGGACTCAGCAGGAGTGAAGCTTCTTGTGGCATCACCTGATCTTGTCCATCTAGGAGATATCTTTGCTAAATCGGCTTTGATGACTTGCAACCTTCTGACCAAAGCTTCTGTGTCAAACTTATGCTGATAGAAGTCAAATCTAGAATGCTCAGGTAGTTCTGCATGTTGGTCTTTCGCGTACTGGTCCTGAATCTGTTGATCCTGATCTGCCAAAGCTGCGGTATCGATCGATGCTATAATTGGTACGTCGGTCGCTTCGCTGGGATCGCTGTCGATCGACTCCGTGTTGGCTGTGTCGATCGATTCTGAACGTTGGCCTTGGTACTCAAGATTGCTCTGCATAGTGCATATATCATTCTTCAAGAGGCCAGTAGCTCTGCAAAGGTTGGTCACTCTTTCATTGAGAGTCGCTTCAATGTTATCACTTATTTCGATGAGTCTTTCCTCCATAGAATTCATAGTTTCGTAAAGCTGATCTTTGATATCATCAACCTCTGCTGCAGTGCATACTCTCTTTGCTGGTGGTGGCTCGCTGTCGATCGATATTGGTCTAGACCTATCGATCGATGCTTCGTTGCTGTCACAAAGATCAATATAAGCTTGAACAATGCTCATGTCTCTTTCTAGCTTGTCCAGCTGTTGTGACATTGTGTGTTGGCGTCACAGGATAGGAGAACTGAAAATTTCATGCTTCCTTACATACGCTTTCATCCTCTCTTCCAGTTCTGCGAACCTTCTATCGATCGATGATGAAGTATATGTGTCGATCGATGAAAAAGTAGCATGCTCAGCTCGGTCGTTCTGGCGAAGTGTGTCCAACTCTTACTGTAGAAGATCGATCCTCTTGCTTAACCATTCGACATTGTTGTTGAGAGGGCTGTAGACGTCTCCAATCCGTGTATTGATGTAAGTAACCTCTCATTCATCTTTCTTAGGTGATGAACATTCTGGTCGGTCTATGGATGTAGTCTTGCCGATGTCGATCGACGGTATAGGTACTCTGTCGGTCGATACTGGTGGCGTAGCCTCTTTCTCAAGCATGGTCAATATGTTTCCAAGCTCCACTCTTATCTCAGCCATATCATTCTGGAAGTCCTTGTAACTGACATCCAAAGGCTGGACAGTGTCTTCCACCAATGTGTGCATGTTTGCCTCAAGGTGCGCCTGAGCTCTCCATACATCAGTCACCATATCATCCACCTCCTCTCTACTGTAAGGTATTGGTGGTGGTGTGTATGCATGGTAGGGGCGTGTGTGTATTGGAAGTCGTAAGCAACCTTTGTGAAAAAGGGATGCTCTATCCAAAAGTCTCTTTACTTGCTCCTTGGTAACATGGATGATCTCACCATCAACTTCTCTAGCATAGCCAAACTCATCTCTTTAGACACCATATTCATCCTTAGCTTCCCACTTGAATCTCCTGGATCCATCAGTATTGAAGGCACGTCGTCCGAACTCCAATCGTCTGTCGGGGGATCTGACTCTTGGTATGTCGATCGATCCGGTATATCCGCCGTCGATCGACGGTGTTGAAATGATGTCGATCGATTGTGAATGTTGAGGTTGACTGAAGTGTTGAGGAACTGTATCCTCCCTCGTGTTGGTGTTGTGGTTGTCCTGAACATGATGTAGGATGTCTGCTTGGCTACGTTGCTGTGTGAACAGGTTTTCCGGTCCATTAGCAACTTGGAGGACGTCTGCTATGTCCTCTCTTGTTATGTGCAGGACTCTTCCATCCATAGCTCTTGCATAGCCATCTGTGTCCCTGAAAATTCCAAATTCATCAGGTGTTAGTGAAACGTTCCTGACATCATAAGGTTCATGAGATCTCGGTTTAGCTCTGTAGTAGGTGTTGATCGATGGGTGTGTGGTGGTGGCGATCGATGGTGCACGTCTAGCTGCACGGTTGGATCGAGTGAATATGTTGTTGTAGTCTTCCATTGATGAATCTCTTAATGCTGGAAGCTGCTGGGTGGAAGGTGAAAATTATCCATTTGAGCGATGCATGTTTCCCGATCGATTTACCAGTTGAGTTATCGATCGACGGCTTCTAGATCTGCCTAGGCGCGAACCGAATATGACGACAAGGTCTCAAGGAGGAACTGTCGTTCTTCTCAACGGGAAACATGCATCGCTCAAATGGATAATTCAAGATAATCTAAGATCCTAGTGATCTATGTTCTAGTTAGTTAATCTAAACAAGCATAGAGTACAATCCATTTGATGAGTATCACAACTTAGAGTTTGGGGCTAATCCCACAAACCTATTTAAACCCTAGATCTAACAAGTAGACTACTCAGACATAGCTAGACAATTCATAACAATAGATTGATGAAAGAATTGCATAGATAGAATAAAGTAGAAATACAAAAGGAGATGAGAAATCTCTCCAATCTCTCTCAAACAAATAAAACTCTAGTCTCTCTCTCACACTCTCTGCTTTGGTTGTAAAAAGCTTCAAGCTTCAAAGGGTTTTTAAAACTTGCCGTCAAAAATACTTAGCAGTAGTATTTAAGCATTTCCATTAGGTTAAAAACTCGTCAGGGGCAGTCTCATAATTTGGTGAAGTCTTGGTGAAGTAGTCGGCTAAACCATTTCGTCCTCGATATCGATCGACAACACTGAATGTGTATCCATTGATTATAATCTTCTAGTACTCGGATCTTCTCGGCTACATCGATCGACAACTCATGATGAGTATCGATCGATTATAATCGCAATGTTGACTTCCGACTTAGTCTTGAATGGTCAACTCGGGTGTATCATCTCTTGTACTCCAAAATACTCCAAAAACACCACTTTCTCACAAAATGCTCTTGAACCTGAAAACATACCTAACAGGCTAGAAAACGGATTAAATATATAGTAAAATACTAGTATACCATGGTTAAAAACGGGTAAAATCCATGGTATATCACGAACCACGATCTAAGAAGCTTTATTTGGAACTACTAATCAGTGGAGAATAACCAGGAAGTTGAATAAATCTCATAGGAGTTGTGAGAAA
>NW_026620972.1:0-3045 GCF_000801105.2 Raphanus sativus
AAACCAACCTTGCCTAGGATTGATTAGTATATTTTATTTAATTGGTTCCCTAGCTCCTCGTTGATTCGATCCCTAAGTACTACAGCTGTACCTCTTATTTGAGAGAGTAAGCTCTACTGGGTAATGTGAGCACTATCAATAGGCTAATCTGGAATCACCTGAATAGAAAGTGGGATGCTTCTTCCTCATAACTCCTGTGAGATATTATTCAACTTCCTGGTCATTCTATACTTACTAATGGTTTCAAATCAAGCTTCTTAATCTTTGGTTCCACCTGTTTGACGAGAATCATGAAGATATTGCAAATATGTCTGAACAGGCTAATCTGGAATCATCTGAATAGAAAATGGGATAGCTTCTTCCTCATAACTCCTATGACATTTATTCAACTTCCTGTTCATTCTACCCTTATTAATGGTTTCAGATCAAGCTTCTTACATCTTGGTCATTATGGTTTGATATGAATTATGAAGATATTGCCATATGTACCGAACATGCTAATCTGGAATTATCTGAAATAGAAAGTGGATAGCTTCTTCCTCATAACTCCTATGATTTTTATTCAACTTCCTGGTCATTCTACACTGATTAATGGTTTCAAATCAAGCTTTTTACATCTTGGTTCAGTCCTGGTTTGATATGAATAATGAAGATATTACCATATGTCCTGAACAGGCTAATCTGGAATCATCTGAAAAAAAGGTGGATAGCTTCTTCTTCATAACTCCTATGAGATTTATTCAACTTCTGGTCATTATATATACTGATTGAATTGTTTCAAAATCAAGCTTCTTACATCTTGGTTCCTCCTGGTTTTGAATAAGAATCAGGAAGATATTGCCATATGTGCCGAACATGCTAATTTGGAAACATCTGAATAGAAAGTGGGATAGCTTCTTCCTCATAACTCTTATGAGATTTATTCAACTTCCTGGTCATTCTATTCTGATTAATGTTTCAAAATCAAGCTTCTTACATCTTGGTTCCTCCTTGTTTGATAAGAAACATGAAGATATTGCGATATGTCCTGAATGAGGTAATCTAGAAACATCTGAATAGAAAGTGGAATAGCTTCTTCCTCATAACTCCTATGAGATTTATTCAATTCCTGGTCATTATATACTGATTAATGGTTTCAAATCAAGCTTCTTACATCTTGGTTCCTCCTGATTTGATAAGAAACTTGAAGATATTGCCATATGTCCGAACAGGCTAATCTGGAATTATCTGAATAGAAAGTGGGATAGCTGATATACCATGGATTTTACCCGTTTTAACCATGGTATATTAGTATTTTATTATATATTTAATCTGTTTTTAGCCTGTTAGGTATGTTTTCAGGTTCAGGAGCATTTTGTGAGAAAGTGATGTTTTTGGAGCATTTTGGAGTGCAAGAGATGATACACCCGAGTTGACCATTCAAGACCAAGTCGGAAGTCAACATTGCGATTATAATCGATCGATACTTATCCTGAGTTGTCGATCGATGTAGCTGAGCAGATCCGCGTACTAGAAGATTATAATCGATCGATACACATCCAGTGTTATCGATCGATATCGAACACGAAATGGTTTAGCCGACTACTTCACCAAGACTTCACCAAATTACGAGATTGCCCCTGACAAGTTTTTAACCTAATGGAAATGCTTAAATATTCCTGATAAGTGTTTTTTTACGGCAACCTTCGAAAGAAACAAGCTTTTGACAACCCTCAAGAGAAAAGCAGAGAGTGTGAGAGAGAGACTAGAGTTTTATTTGTTTTGAGAGATTGGAGAGATTTCTCATCTCCTTTTGTATTTTTCTACTTTATTTTATCTATGCAATTCTTTCATCTATCTATTGTTATGAATTTCTTAGCTATGTCTGAGTAGTCTACTTGTTAGATCTAGGGTTCAAATAGGTTTGTGGGATTAGACCCAAACTATAATTGCTAAGTTGTGGTACTCATCAAATGGATTGCACCCTATGCTTGTTTTAGATTAGCTAACTAGAACATAGATCACTAGTATCTTTGATTATCTTGAATTATCCATTTGAACTTGCTTGTCTCCCGTTGAGAAGAGTGACAGCTCCTCCTTGAGACCTTGTGTTCATATTCGGCTCGCGCCTAGGCAGATCTAGAAGCCGTCGATCGATATTCCGACAAGTGAATCGATCGGCACTGCAAAAGGTGTATCGCTCGATATCTCAAAAGGATATCGATCGACTCTTTTCTTGCGCCAACATTACGACAGTTGAGGCCAGAGATCTAGATTATTTAACCAGTGATACTTCCATTGAGTTAAGCGGCTGAGATCTATAGTATCATGCAAGCAACTTGATAAAACATTTATAGAGATTATAATCTCCATTCCTGAATAGAAACCCTATGTCTAGCACTCTTTATCACATTTAAACAACCCATCATATTGTTAGTTAGAGCAACTACCTTGCTCATTTTAGGAATTGTTACTTTTATTTCCATCATATAAACCAACCTTGTCTAGGATTGATTAGTAGATTTTATTTAATTGGTTCCCTAGCTTCTCGTGATTCGATCCCTAAGTACTACAGCTGTACCTCTTATTTGAGAGAGTAAGCTCTACTGGGTAATGTGAGCACTATCAATAGGCTAATCTGGAATCACCTGAATAGAAAGTGGGATAGCTTCTTCCTCATAACTCCTGTGAGATTTATTCAACTTCCTGGTCATTCTATACTTACTAATGGTTTCAAATCAAGCTTCTTACATCTTGGTTCCACCTGGTTTGACGAGAATCATGAAGATATTGCAATATGTCTGAACAGGCTAATCTGGATTCATCTAATATAGAAAATGGGATAGCTTCTTCCTCATAACTCCTATGACATTTATTCAACTTCCTGTTCATTCTACCCTTATTAATGGTTTCAAATCAAGCTTCTTACATCTTGGTTAATTATGGTTTGATATGAATTATGAAGATATTGTCATATGTACGAACATGCTAATCTGGAATTATTTGAATAGAAAGTGGGATAGCTTCTTCCTCATAACTCCTATGAGATTTATTCAACTTCCTGGT
>NW_026620973.1:0-3043 GCF_000801105.2 Raphanus sativus
AAAAGATCAAAGAATCTAAAAGCTGAAGAAAAATCCAGTCTCTGGTGGTAAAGCTCTCTGCGAATTTAAATCCCTTAATACTGTCTATCTTTTCTTCTCTTTGGGGTGGGGATTCAATTTCAAAAAGGCTTGAACTTTGTTTGTTACTGAGCTGCTGGATTCACAGACTAAGAGATTTGAGAGAAACACTTGAAACACTTGAGAGAAGTGAGGCTTCAGCTATCTATTGTGTACGAACTTTCTTGTTGAGTTGTAACAGGAAACCATGGCTGGAGATGTCAGTAAAAGAAAGGGAAAACCAACCTATAACTTTGATAAGATCCAGATGGAATCCATGGTGGCTACACTGATGAAAGAAATTGATAAGAGATTTGAATCTCTAAGAACTTCTGCTGATAATGTTTTTAGTAAAGTTTCTCAGGTTCAGAAGGATGCTAAGACCAAAAGGAGGAGCACATATCATGATCAAGAAAGATCCCGACCAGGGAAGCTTCTGGACACGCCTATCAGGAGGAGAAGGGGACAATCTACACTGTCCAGAGAAGAAACAAAACCTGTCCATAGCCATGATGGTCAGAAGTTGCTGCGTAGAGCTCCAAAGGAGTGGAGTAGTCCAGAAAACATTGCTGAAATGTACAACAAGATATACAAGAAATTGGAGAAGAAAAAAAGACAGAGCACACGACCTTCCTCAAGGGTTACTGATCCAAAGAGTTGCAACAAGCAGGAGCAGCTCATCCAAACGATGGAAACAAAATCTGAGGTAATAAAAGAAACTGAGACAGAAAATGAGTTTTCTGTTTTCTCTGCTCAATCTGAACTTGGTATCAGTAGTGCTTGTGATGAACTAATTTGTTTTGAACCGGTGCAACCGAGTAGTATGATTTCAGTTTCTCAGGTCTCAGAGGAACACTCACCAGAAACAGAAGAGACGAGTCTAGCACAAGGTGAAGTGATGGAACAGCTGAGCAACTTTGAACCAGAAACAATTCCTGCACCTTTGTCACCTGACTCACAAAAGCACTGTAATGAAATTAGTATCGTCAGTTCTGTGCCTGATTTGTTTGTTAAAGTCAGTTCCAGTGACATAAAACGTTTTGGTCTTGAGAAAGTAAAAGAATTTTGTGTTTCAAATTCTGTTTTTGATAACATGATTAATTCTTTTAAAATATTTGAACCTGATAAACTCTCTGATCAAAAACGTTTTCAGTGTGTTAATGAACTCAATCCTGGTTTTATTTTGAGTTTCGATCAGTTTATCGAGCATAAGGAAAACCTTGATCACCCTGAAAACAGAATTGAACTTGTTTTGCAGCAATATGATTTCTTTTACAGAAAACCTTGTGATTCTTTTGCTTGTTTTAAAGATAATGGCTTTGATCTGAATTTTTCTAGTCATGAATTGATCACTGCTGGTTTGCTTGCTTCTGATTATTCTTTGAACACAACTAGAAAGTTTCAGGAACAGAAAACACTAAGGGCAGAAACCGAGTTTGCTCATGAATCTTTTCTGAAACCTGCTCATGATTGTTCTGAAACTGATAAGTCTTGGTTTGTTTTGAGATCATACTTGGAGAATGATGTTGTTCTGAGCTTTGATGATATATTAGTGTACAACACATTGTTTGAACGTCATGTTAAACCTGTGAGACATGTGCCAACTGTTTCTGAATCTGATCTTGAACTTAAACCTTTGTGTTCTGATTCTGATCATGTGAAGCACGTTTTGAAGTTGATCTATGGTGCTTCATGTCTTGATTTCATTCTGGTCTATAATACTTACTTTGATCTGAATTTTGAAAGTCTGAAACAAGTGCAACATGTTCTCAGAAAGAAACTCTTGGTTATTGATCAATTTAAGAACATGTTTTACCTATATGACACTGGGTTTCTAGTCTTTGTTTTGAGTATCCAGGAACAACATAACCAGTCGCAAAGTAATGCAAGGAACAAGGGAAAACACCATGCTTATCAGCCAGAGATTTGGAAAAAGAAGTACTTGAGGAAAATGGCTTCAAAACTCCAAGGAAGTTTCTGTCCTAAACTTTTCTTTGCTGGTGTTCAGATGTTTCTTTGTTTGAACCTTTGTCTTGTGTGTAACTTGTTTCCTTTTGATGTAGGAGATACAGATTTGAGGTCAAATCTTTTTAAAGGAGGAGGGGATGATGCAAACCTGATCAGCTATGCAACCTTGGACGAGCTAAGACCAGCTGATGACACTGAGGACAAGATGAAACCAGCTAAGGACACTGATGTTGAGCTGAAACCAGCTAAGGAGACTGATGTTGAGCTGAAACCAGCTGAAGTTACTAAGGATGAGCTGAACCAGCTGAGTGACACTGCTTTGGAGCTGGGTGAGCTAAGTGACACTAAAATGGATCAGGATGAGCCGAGTGACACTGAAGATAGAGCTGGTTTAGCTGCTGGGAGAAATAGGCCTTTTCAGCCCAAAGAAAAGTTCATAAAATGTTCAATATGGGTCTATTTCTTGCCAAATTCGACCAGCCCATGGATCAGTCCATCTCAAGTCCATTATCATCATAAAATATCAACAAAAGAAGTTCTGGTCGTGGCTTGCCTTGAAGGCTGCAAAGTCAAGTATGTAATTCATTCACTTTTCAAATAAAAATCTCTCTTTTGTTCTTGTGAATCCTTTGTTCAGTTTCTGAACACTGTTTGCCTAGGAGTTGATTCTCTGCACGGCTTTTGCCTTAGATCATTGTTTGTGGGCATGATACTCACGATCCCTGGCGCATCTACACAAGTGTTTGATCTCTTCCATCGATCTCACACTGAAGAACCACAATCCATCTCTACCTTCATCCGCAAGCCATCTCCATCAATCTATCTATCCCAAGGAATCAATCATCTTTCAAGGAGACAATACCATCCGTGATCCATTCCGCAAAACCACAACCCAAATCACCCTCAAGATCATCTAAAGGGATCCAAATCCGGATAGGGTTGGAACCAGGATGAACCACGATCTAAGAAGCTTTATTTGGAACCACTATTCAGTGGAGAATAACCAGGAAGTTAAATA
>NW_026620974.1:0-3043 GCF_000801105.2 Raphanus sativus
CTCTGCCGCAACCCGAGGCTCACTGATCTCTGCTGCAACCCGAGCCTCACTGATCTCTGCCGCAACCCGAGGCTCATTGATCTCTGCTGCAACCCGAGCCTCACTGATCTCTGCCGCAACCCGAGGCTCACTGATCTCTGCCTCAACCATAGGCTCTTCTTGACTGTTCTCAATTACTTCCTCACTGGTTTCAACCTCTTCTTGATCCTCCATCACTTTTCCTCCAACCTCTTCTTGATCCTCCATCAAACTCCTCCACAGTTCATCATCCTTCATTCGGTTCAGCACTTGTTCTTGCTCATCACCGTTTTCCTCATCAGCCTCACTGTTTTCCTTGTCTTTATTACCCTCACCCTCGCTTTTTTCAGCTTCTTCTTCACCCTCACCGCTTTTCCCAGCTTCTTCCTTGTCTCCCTTATTCTTCGATGTTGTGCCATAATCCCCATAATTCCCATGATCCCACTGTCGAAAATCCATGTCTTCACCATGATTCTTCTCTTCACTTAGCTTACTCTCAATAGAAGTTAGCCTTTCTTCCATTTTACTCATCCTCGAGTCAATGGACTCCAGCTTTGCCTCCACCGTAAAGTTAAGACTGGCAAATGCTGTTCCCATGAACTCCACTAGCCTCCCTTCCAGACCTTTCAAATCGGTTTGAGAGGATGATCCTTCTGCCAACTCCACCTTTGCTTTGTCTTTCTTTTTTGGAAACACTCGTGCAGCTTGATCTAACTCATACAACTCTTCCCACCAAATAGTCTTCTGCTTCACATTTAACCAGTAGTTCCATGTATCACTTTGGCTGCCTTGACGATCATAGTCTCGCTCCTCATCAATGATACGAGCCAGCATAATTTCCTCACCCAAAGTTGGAACCAGCACACTATTAATATCCTGAAAATAAACAATAAATAACAGCAGTTAATTTTTTTTGTTCTACTAGCTTCTACTATAAGTCTATAAATGCATACATGTACCTTTGTTTCTCCAAGCGCATCATATATGTCTTCCAAAGGATAACCCCTCAGACTGGTTTTTATAAACCGGCTCTTGCACATCCTTGGACAGTCTTCATTAGGGTTCTCTTGAGTGATTCTGAACTTTTTCCCAAGAGCAGGAATACACTCGAAAGCAAGAACCTAGTATATCCAATGTCACAGTGTAAGATATTCAATTATATAACAATAAAAAATTTACAAAACTACATGATTTACCTCTAAAGGGATTATGAAACCAGGAAAGCCGCATGTCTCATTCACTTCACCTTTCAGATGGTTCATCACATGCTTAATCTCCTTTATTGCATCCTCAAATGTAAGACGGCCCCATGGAAATGATATGCAAGCGTCCAAATCCTCCACTATCCTTAATATGAAGGAGTCTAAAGGTCTTGTATCGTTTGGCTTCCCTCTGATAACCCGACCAAGGAAATACAAGACTGTCATCTTCAATCTATCTGGACACGGCGCCATAGACAACATCTTCTGCTCCACATCACTGATGGTGATCTTAGTTACGTCATGGAAGTAATAATCCACAAACTTATGACTCCCAAGCTTCTCATAGTTCCTCGGATACTCCCTGCAGTCTAAGCCAGAGATGAGGGCATGCTCCCTCATAGAATAGCGGATGGGTACACCATTAACCGCGAACCATGCAACATCATCTTCTGGAGTACAAATCGTGCGCAGGAGTAGCATCCACATCCCTTGGAGCTTCAGGTTTGGTTCATCTGGCATGTGGAAGAAATGTCGAAATTGAGGATGACTTCTGAACCATTCAGCCTCAGGCTTAAGCTTCTTCTTGATCTTCTCTACTGTCTTGGTCACAAAGCACTTTGTTTGTATCTTGCAAGTCTGAGCGAACTCACTGCTTTTGAAGTAGAACTCAAGGGGTTGCATTGGTTGCATTTCCTGCAATTAAAATACATATATACATGTTAGTACTATTAATTACTAACAATGGCAATGTTTCCAAAATATATTTACCTCAAACGATGGAGCAGACATGTCTTCACTTTCAGACCCAGATGAAACTGAGAGCGAGTGTATACTCGGTTCTCTCACTGGTGTACTCTTCTTCTTATTTTTCTTCTGCGCTACTCCCTTTTTTGCATTTGAGACCGGAGGTTTTCTGATTCTAAGAGACTGACGACGCCTTTCATTGGAGACTTGCCTTTGATTTCCCTTCATAACTTCCCTGTACAAGACATTACAACAAACAACATCAATTAAGTGGTCTCATCAACAACACAATTCATCTTCGGAAATCAATTTTATCAACAACAATTTGATCAATTCAATCCGCAAAATCAATTTTATTAACTCAATCCGCAAAACAACACAAACCAATCCGCAAAACAACAACACAACTGAACTTCGAAAATAAATTTTATCAACTCAATCCGCAAAACAACAACACAACTCAACACAATAGAACAACAAACTAATGACTTACCACAAGGAACGAAGACTTCTCGAGTTAATTTCGACGAGGAAGGAAGAAGAAACAAAGCGCTACTCGACTTAGGTTTCAGAGGGTTTTAAATCGCAAAGAGAGAGTTGAGACACGAGAAATGAGAGAGAGAGAGTTGGACGTTTGATGGATTCTCGGTTTAGATCCAGGAGAACAAGAAACAGATTCAATCGATCATAATCTCCCTTTAGGGTTTCGAACGGTTTCGAGAGAGAGTCGAGAGAGGAGTTAGATCGGAGAAAATGAGAGAAGTTAGAGGAGGAGGAGATTAGAAATTAGCATAACGACATCGTTTAGGTTTAGGGTGGGTCGGGTTTTTGGGTTAGCTTAGGGTGGGTCGGATCTTGAGGTTGGGTTAAGTAAATATCGAAATTAATAAAGGGGTAGTTTGTAATTAGCCACTTTTTTCATTTAAAAAAAATTAATATTAAAATATGGGGAGATTGGAGGATTTTATTGAGGGGTATGGGGCATGTCGAGTTAAAGTCCCTGTGAATTGCGTATTCACAGAGGCAAAGGTACGGTCTGACAAATATGGATATTAATATATTATGTATAAATGTGACGA
>NW_026620976.1:0-3035 GCF_000801105.2 Raphanus sativus
TCTCAATAGTGTATAGTGATTCTTCAAATAGTGAATAGTGTCTCCACACTATTCACTATTATACTAAACCTCCCAAAGTCTCCAATAGCTTCATAAGTCTTCCCTTGAGCTTCTCTTCACTATCAACACTTCAGTTTAACATAAGCAGCATCTGAAATCTGTTCTTGACGTGCTTAGAAAGGAATCTCTGTTTGCTAATTTTAAAAAGTGCTCTTTTGGAACAGATAACCTTGTCTTCTTAGGTTTTGTTGTTACAGCACAGGGGATTAAAGTTGATGAAGAAAAGGTAAAAGCAATCAGAGAATGGCCTAGTCCAACAAGCATAAGTGAAGTGAGAAGTTTCCATGGATTGGCTGGGTTCTATAGACGATTTGTTAAAGACTTTAGCACCATTGCTGCACCTCTCACAGAAGTTATCAAGAAAAGCGTGGGGTTTCAATGGAGAGAAGAGCAAGAGGAGGCTTTCCAAACCTTGAAAGGGAAGTTGACTAATGCTCCTTTGTTAGCACTGCCTGATTTTTCAAAAACTTTTGAAATAGAATGTGATGCTTCTGGTGTGGGAATTTGGGCTGTTTTGATGCAGGAAAAGAGACCAATTGCTTACTTCAGTGAGAAACTTGGAGGAGCCATGGCAAACTACCCTACTTATGATAAGGAGCTGTACGCTTTGATCAGGGCCCTGGAGACTTGGCAGCATTACCTTTGGCCAAAAGAATTTGTGATCCATACTGATCATGAGTCACTCAAGCACCTAAAGGGCCAACACAAACTCAACAAGAGGCACGCCAGATGGGTAGAATTTCTCGAAACCTTTCCTTATGTGATTCATTACAAGCAAGGAAAAGAAAACATTGTTGATGCTTTATCTCGAAGATACACTTTGCTAGCAACAATGGAAACCAAACTTTTAGGTTTTGAGCAGATTAAGTCTTACTATGCTGATGATCCTGAGTTTTGTGATGTCTATAAGGAGTGTGAAAAGCATACTAGTGGCGAGTACTATTTAGCTGATGGGTTTCTTTTCAAGGGAAACCGTTTGTGTGTTCCTAATTGTTCTTTGAGAGAGATGTATGTCAGGGAAGCTTATTGTGGAGGTCTAATGGGGCATTTTGGAATCGAAAAAACATACAGCACTCTGAAGGAACACTTCTACTGGCCGAACATGAAAAAATTGTAGAAAAGATTTGCAAAAGATGTGTAACCTGTGTTCAAGCCAAAGCCACAGCTCGTTCCCAAGGTTTGTATACTCGTCTTCCTGTTCCTGTTGCACCTTGGATAGATATCTCCATGGACTTTGTGTTAGGTTTGCCTAGAACTAAAAGAGGACGTGATTCAATCGTTGTTGTGGTAATAGGTTTTCAAAAATGGCTCATTTCATACCTGGTCATCAAACTGACAATGCTCTAGTTGTTGCTGATCTATTTTTTAGAGAGGTTGTGCGTCTGCATGGAATGCCTAGAACCATTGTTTCTGATAGAGATACTAAGTTCTTGAGTCACTTCTGGAAAACTTTGTGGTCTAAGCTAGGAACTAAACTCTTGTTTTCTACTACTTGTCATCCTCAAACTGATGGACAGACTGAAGTAGTAAATAGATCCTTGTCCACTCTCTTGCGCACTGTCGTTAAAAAGAATCTTAGGACTTGGGAAGATTGCTTACCACATGTTGAATTTGCTTACAATCATTCCATTCATAGAGCCACTAAGTTCTCTCCTTTTCAAATCGTGTATGGTTTCAATCCTTTGACTCCTTTGGACTTGTTGCCTTTACCTCTCAGTGAACAAACTAATCTTGATGGCAAGGCCAAGGCCGAGTATGTTGCTTCTTTGCATGAGCAGGTTAAGAAGAACATTGAAGAAAGAACCAAGGAGTATGAGAAGTTTGCAAACAAAGGAAGACGTGAGCTAGTCTTGGAACCAGGAGATTTAATGTGGATACATCTAAGGAAAGAGAGGTTTCCTGCCGAGAGAAAGTCTAAGCTAATGCCTAGGACTGATGGACCATTCCGGGTTGATAGGAAGATCAACAACAATGCTTATCAGATTGATCTTCAAGGGAAGTATACTGTGAGCTTTACTTTTAATGTAGCTGATCTAATCCCTTATGTTGCAGATGGTTCGGATTTGAGGACAAATCCTTTCAAAGGAGGAGGGCATGATGCAACCAGGCTTGAACCAGATAAAGACTTGGCGCATAAGGAGCTAAACCAGCTAACTGATTCTGATGAGGAGCTGAATGTAGCTGATCAGGAGACAAGAGAGTTGAACCAGCTAGATGTTACTGATGAGGAAACACTTGAGAAGGAATCAGATGGCGAATTGGAGCTGGTTGACACAAGGAGACCCATTCACATTCAGGAAGCCCAAGAAAGCCCATTCGCTTATCCTAAGGGGCCAATCACTCGATCACAAACCAGAAAGATGGAGCAAGCAATTGTTGGTTTGATTAACTTCAAACCAGAACCAGAATCTAATCAAGACCAAGACCAAACCGAAGTCAAGATGTTCAACTACGTAGTCTTTGGTCTTACTTAGCTTTCATATTTCTTTTTCGAAAACTACAAGTTTGAAGTCTTTGTTTTACTTCCCAATGTCGTGTTCTTTGTTCTACAAATACTCTGTTTCGATTTCTAATAAGATTCATTCACTCTTTTTATACAAAAATCTCTAAAACTGTGAATCCTTTGTTCATCACTGAACATTGTCTGCTTAGGAGTCAAACCCTTAGCACCTTTGCTTCTAGATCACGTCTGAGCGGTGACCTGCTCGATCTGAAGCTAATTCAAAACAAGTGTTTGATCTCCTCATCGATCTCACACTGAAGAACACCTTCCATCTCTACCTTCTTCCACAATCCATCACCCATCTATCCATTCAATCCAAAGGAACCATTGATCTATCCTTCCCAAACGAAACCACAAACCAAATCACCCTCAAGATCTATCAAGGGTTTCATTACATATGTCCGAACATGCTAATCTGGAATCATCTGGATAGAAGGTGGGATATCTTCTTGCTCACAACACTTATGAGATT
>NW_026620977.1:0-3032 GCF_000801105.2 Raphanus sativus
GATTCTGCTATAAGTTTGATGTTATTTTTTACTTTGATTTTCTAAACTTAAAATTGATCTAAAACTTTGTTATCAGGTATATTTGTTTAATAAATCATTTATTAGCTGGTAAATGATTTGACAAAATCTAAAAGATTGATTCCAAACAGATTAATAAAATTTGGTACTGAGTAAAAACTGAAATTGACTGTAACAGAGATCAAGTTACAAAGGGGAGAAAAATATACAAGCAGCTCTAAAACCAATCAACATCCATACACCCAAAGGATGTTTATACAAAGGAGTCAGATTTGAACCGTAAAAATAAAAACAAGTCCAAAATACACAATTGTTTTGGGGTTTATTGGGACGATGGAGTCATCTTCTTTAGTCACTCTTCTTACTGCCGAACAATCTCCAAAAGATTAATGCTACCAAAATTGCAATGGGTATAGCAGAGTAACCGGTACTTGCAACAAAGTTAATATAGAGAGTAATCAGAATGACTATTGCAATGAGTGTCCGCTTTTTCCATTGAACAGTATCAGGAACTGCAAATATCAACCATGCCACCAAAATCACTTTTTCAATTATACAACTTAAAACTAATGGTCTAACCAATACGTACCCTCTTTTTCGGGTTGGTTTTGAGCCGTCAAGTGTGAGAATGAGTCTATTGTCCTCTTTATACCTTCCTATAACAAATTAATGAAAGTGAAAGGGTTACTGGCACTGAAACAGAAAGTATATATCGATCTATATGTCTCCAATGAAAATAGAAGTTTGTGTAAACCTGAAGTGGCACAAGAGGAGCGTAGCCTAAGAGATCCTTTGCTTTTGAGGAATCAAAAGTTCTGCTACAAGAGATAAACCTAACTCTAGAAGGTGTTAGCTGTGGTACTTTCATCCCATGTGGTCCAAGTAATTTATATGCAAGTTCCACAAGATGTGCTATTGGCATCATCACAACAGCAGGTATCTTTATACTTGGCCTGCAAAATTATAAGAAAGTGGTGTTAATCTGAGACAAGGTCAAAAAAGGTTACAAACAGAAAGAAACATCAATTCCAGATGTGTTGTTTATACGTACATTGTTAATCTCTTTGGTAAGCGTTTTGCTTTATGAATTTCGGAGAAAACTAGGATTCAATTAACTAAAAACAAAAGCAAGAAATTGTTGGGGTTACGAATTAAGAAACAAACTTCTATTATGTAATCAGCATAAAAGTTCTATGTTACTGAGTTAATTGTGGACAAAGTTAAGAAAGCAAATGTAATATTTAACTACGACTAACAAGGGGCAGAACCTTATTGTAGCTTGTTTTACAGAAAATGTACCTCTCATAGCCAAGTCCTTCAAGAAGCAGTGACATAAACTCCCAAAACTTAATTGGCTCCATGTTTGTAATGAAGTATGCCTGCGCAGCCATTTCATTTCAGATTAAGCGGATTCCCAAACTCTGAAGTACGAAAAGATTAACTTCTATCAGAAAAATAAATTATAGTTCTAGAAAATGATAGTCCGTTTCCATGTAGTAGTATCTAGTATGTCACCTTATTATAACCAACCCAAGAGAAAACTAAGTATAATCCATGTGGTATATCACCTTATAACCCAGCCTAAAGGAAAAGTAAGTCTAGGAAAAGCTACGAGGACAACTTAAACTTCCTTACTCTCTTAATTTCCACAAGAAGCAGGCATAAGGTTGGATCTTTCTTATTCATTCAGCTCATCTAATGGTCTCATTTCATTACAGAACTATAAAAAACATTATGAATCAAGGTATATATTATAAGACAAAGACCATCAGCAACACACAGTGCCACTGATTCATATTAGACAAGAACAAGATGGAATCAACTGAAACCAAATACCTGGCCTGCAGCTTTTGCAGACACTTCCCCTCCTGATGCTAACGCTCGCTCAGCACAGACATGGGCATGCACAACGTTTTCAACGTACGTGAAATCATAGAGGTTACTTCCATCACCTATAATAAACTGGACAAAAGAGAGAATTATAAGTACAAGGAAAAAACTATTGGAATGTGCAAGGCAAAGCAATACAACTCAACCTTTGATTTGCCAGCCCTGGCAGCAGCTACAAGGGAGGGAACCAATAATCTATCACCAGGACCAAATATGCTGCTAGGACGTATGGAACAAGTGAGTAGTCGATTTCTTCCATTCGCTTTTAAGATCAAAGCTTCCCCTCCAGCTTTAGTCGCTGAATACGAGTCATTGTGCTGAAACCATGAAAGATTCTCTCACAGTAACGGAAGCATCCAAGATTTTTCACACAACAATCTTTTTCACATACAGTATAGAGAGATTTAGTTTTCAACAAACCTTGAACATTAACTGAATAGTGAAGCTGGTAGCTATTGATGGACGAATCAGGAGCCGCCATGTGGAACACCACTTGTGCTCCTTCAAACGCTGTTTCACACTTTCCCCTTTTATAATCATCAGATACCAAAAACAACACAGAGAAGGAAGAATGTGAAAAGATTACCTTTGATGACTTGAGCTTTGTTCCGGAGATCAGCGGAGACGTGCTGAACTCTACCGGATCGCATTGCATCGCCGAGAAGTCCTGTCTCCTCGTGAGCATCGAGCTGTAACGCCAGAGATAGATCGGCGATGCGGACGTCTGGTAGCGAGCATCTCCACGAGGTGTCTTGCGGCGAATCCTCTGCCGCCGGTGACGACGCACCAGCGCTCCGTCTCCGTAACTTCCGTCACCATTATTTTCTTCTCCGCCGAAAACTAATTAAATGGAAAAAGTAAAAGGACATTAGTGGATGTAGTAACTAAGGCGCTTTTGATCGAACAATAGGTGAGCCAAATCAGACTTAAGTTGAAGAAATTACAGTTCACGGTGAGACGGCGTGGTAGGTAGAAGTCAACGGCGAGAGCAGTGGCAATCGACGATAGTCAGAGGAGACAACTTTGTCTTTGAGAGAGAAGCAAAGGAATCTCGTAATCTGGTATATGGGAGGGAGGTTGTGTCCAACAAAGAATAAATATTTGATCGGATACAAAACAAAAGC
>NW_026620978.1:0-3028 GCF_000801105.2 Raphanus sativus
TCATGATTCTTATCAAACCAGGATGAACCACGATCTAAGAAGCTTTATTTGTACCCACTAATCAGCGTAGAATAACCAGGAAGTTGAATAAATCTCATAGGAGTTGTGAGTAAGAAGATGTTGAGATGAAGCATAAAGATCAAGAGATGAGACATAGGCGACCAGAGTTGTGGAGATAAGTTAAGGAGGGAGTTTGAGTTTATATAAGAGTGCCTTGCAAGGCAAGGATGATTCAAATATCTCGCCTTCCTCTCCATAAGTCTGGAATAGAGTAAACAAGTGGGAGAGGACCGTTGGCAATCAGGACACAAGAAGATCACATGTTGTGAGAAGCATGAAAGAGAAAGAGGTGCTGTCACTATCCATGAGCAGGCGAGAGTGACATGATCTGCTACTGTCTCCATTTGTTTATTATTCACTTTGTCACATTGATTTATCTTGTATGCCTATTTAAAGAACATGGCTGAGGCCTAAATGAATCAAGAAAACATTTTCTCTCTTTGTCTCTCTCTCTCTTAAAATCGTCACACTTTTCTCTCTTACTCTCTTGTGTTCTTATTCTCTCCATCACTTAATCTCTCTTTGGTTCTTATATCTTATCAATTCTCACATGGTATCAGAGCCTCAAGCTCTTGAAACCTTTCTTTCTTCCGCAAATCTCTGTGTTTTTATTTCTATTTTTGGCAAAGTTCATACTGTTCTTGGTGTGTTCTTCATTCTCATTGTTGAAATGTGGTGAGAAGAGATGAGAAGCATTGTGATTATGAAGAGGAGAGAAGAAGAAATTATACTTGAGAAAAGTTACCATGCAGTAAAAATAAAGTTACTGCATGGTAAATGGGTTTGAGGTAAAACAAGTGAGCAAAGGTGAAATGTGAGACACTAAAGGAAGAAGAGGTTCAGCACAGTAATCTAACCAAGAGGAAGAAGGAGTCGACCGTTGGTGGATAAGGTGACTATTAGCCAGTCCAAGACAGGCTGTAAAGTAAGCTAGGCGTGTGAACAATCTCAGCCAAGTGTGGAGCTTCTTCCCATTGACCTCACATGTGTGTAATAGTCTCTAGTCTTGCGCAAACCTTACTCTCCCTCTTGTATATATTTGTAACTCCTCTCATTAATCAAATCATACACTTTGAGTCTCTTTCTCTCTTTGCAATGTTACTATTACATCTCTCTCTCTCGGGTTACTATTGAATCTGCGAATACAAACTCTCTCAAATCTCTTCTTTTCTCTTCTAATCTTACACTAATCTCTCAATACACTTTATATTCTCTAAAATCTCATGGTATCAGAGCCAGGTTGGCTTTGGTATTGAGAGAAACCACTTTTTCATTCCGCAAATCTTGTGTTCTTGTTGCCTTGTTTCTCTCTTGTGTTCTTGGTGATTCGGAAAAGCTTGTTACTATACTAAAGGTGTTATCGGCGCTTCTCCGAGAGTCTTTGTGGTCTTGAGGATAAGTTCTGGTGGTCTTCAAGTTTGGTTGCAAGATTGAAGCTTTTTCAGGTCACGTGTGATACAAGCAAGAGAAGATGGAGGGAAACAACTTCAGCAAGCTAGTTACAGTTCCGGTTCAACTCAAGGGAGGTTCAAACTATCTCTTGTGGTCTAGGTTGGTGAAAACCGCCATTGGAAGGCTAGGGCTATGGAGTCACATCACTGATGATGAACCCGAGCCAGTGACAAAACAAACTGAAGAAGATGGGAAGGGAAAAACTCTCACGGATGCTGAGGAGAAGAAGAAGTGGATCCAGGAGGACTTGATGGTGCTTTCCGTGCTGCAAGGATCTCTAGAGATACCCCTGCTTGAAGCCTACAGCTACTGCGAGACTCCCAAACATCTATGGGACACTCTCATGAAGACTTTTGGGAATGTTTCCAACATAAGCCGCGTGTTTGAGTTGAAGAGAGCCATTAATTCCATGAAGCAAGATGGAGGGGAGCTCACCAAACACATGGGGAAGTTTGGATCTTTATGGTCCGAGCTTGAAAGCTTGAGACCCAACACCACTGACATGTCGGCTCTCATGGAGAGAAGAGAACAAGATCAGGTGTTTGGGCTATTGATGACACTTGATCCTTGCTACAAAGATGTCATCAAGCATATCTTAAGGTCGCCTACTCTCCCAAGCATGGAGGAAGTGTGTGCACAACTTCAGAAAGAGGAGGGATCTCTTGGTCTCTTTGGAGGAAAGGGTGATCTTACCATGGCTCATCAGGCCGAGGAGATGCAAGCCAACAAGGCTGCATATAATGGCAAGAAGTATGAGAAGTATGAGGGGAACTGTGAGCATTGCAAGAAGTCGGGTCACAAGAAGAATCAGTGTTGGTTACTCCATCCCCACCTGAAGCCGAGCAAGTTCAACAAAGATAGAGAAGCCAAGGCAAACCTTTCTACTGAAGCATCTGGTGCTAGTTCATCCGGGGCTGGTCCAACTGTGAATGTGGGTGAAAGTGAAGGAAGAGCTATGGCTTCTCATCAGCTAAGTGGCAAGGGATTGGACCAGGAGTTGATCACTAAGGCTGACATTGCATCACTCATCCGAGCCCTCAAGGAGTCTGGTAACAAAAATAACCATACTCTTGGTTACTCTTATGCTGCTCATACATTGCCTATTACAATGCCTGATGTCTCTGATAAGATATTAGGACTGCTAGGAAGCATCTTGAAAGGAAATGAATCATCTAGGACTAATGTTGCTAGAAATGTGCATAAACCATTGATCATTGATTCTGGTGCATCTCATCACATGATTAGTGATGTTAAGTTGATAAAAGACATTGAACCTGCTCATGGCCATGTTATGATTGCCAATGGTGATCGGATCCCTATTAGAGGCATTGGCAAACTGAAACTGTTTAGTAAGGATTCTAAAGCATTTTTCATGCCTGAGTTCACTTCAAATCTTTTATCTGTGAAAAGATGCACTAATGATCTTCAATGCAATGTTATCTTTAGTCCTAATGATGTGAAGTTTCAGGATATTAAAAGCAGTAAGTTGATTGGGCAAGGAGCTACCAAAGGAGAC
>NW_026620979.1:0-3027 GCF_000801105.2 Raphanus sativus
ACGCGGATATTATTTGAACAAATGTTTCTAATTGTTGTTGGGATTAGAATTCATAATTTTATAAATCTTACTTTGTGGCACTATATTTTGTTTTATATATGGTTTGTCTTTTTAAACACATATATATTTTTTTATAATATAAAATGTGGAGATAATATACTATTTTTTGTCATATATATTATATCAAAATGTTTATTTGTTTAAAAAAAAAATTAATCAGATATGGCTCAGATGAAAATAAAAATTGATAGACGATAAGATCCATTAACTTGCAAACTAATAATACTTTAGATAAATCAATTTGGCCGGCCAATTAGTTAAAACATTATAGTTTAAAAAAAATCAGATTAAGCCCACAGATTTTTTTTCCCGGGAAGCTCAACCACTTGTAACGTGTAACCTTAATTTTGTAACCACTTTATTTTCTTTTTTCTCTCCGTCGGTGGTTCTGAATTTTTCTCCTTGATAAACATCAAGACAGGTAACAACTTTTGATCTTAAAATGAGATGAGAAGAGCAACAAACCTAGAATAGCTTATAGAAAAGATAAGTGTGACAGAAATTATTTATGCACTCGCCGTTTAATCTGTTTGAGCCTTTAAAAACTCTGTATTTTATATACTTAAGCTAATGGACATTTAATGCTTTACCAATCGAAAAAATGCGAATCAAGACTTCCGTTAGTGGTGATACCTTAGAAATGTGTTAATGATAAAATATTATCATCATTTTGCAGAGAGGAATTGGTCACATTGGAATTGTCTATGTTGGACAGTTTGTATTTCTGGCTCGTTGGTCGAAACTTGCCAGTAGTTGGGTTAACAAAGAAACTCTCAATAAACCTCCATTGTCCAACCTGTAATTTCTTAACACGAGTAAGGAAGAGCCTTTTGAAGATACAATGTATCTTAACACCCTACAATAACAAATAATTATAGCTTGGTTCAGACTTTAGCAATAAAAGGTTTTAAAAAATAGAAGGCTTAAAAACAAACACACCTAGCAACAAATGGACGATATAGTTATCATGGTTGGTGGATATGTATATTCTTTTAGTGTACCAGCTTTTACTATGATAATACTGTTGTCATCAACATTGTCAATAACTCAATGTTTCATGAGCGTATTAAGCATGTTGAACTTGACTGGTACAAACTCGAGAAGCTGGTTTTCTGAAGACAATGTATGTCAAGCACGTGAATCAACTTGCTGATCCATTAACCAAAGCTTTACATCCAACTCTTTTCGAGAGTTGATAAGCAATATGGGACTTGCAATATTTGTGTACCTCCATCTTGAAGGGTAATTAGTGTGTATGTGGTTTAAGGCTCTGGAATGTCCCTTTGGTTAATTTTGATGAAACCACTTGATTATTTTTGGTTTAGTTATAACAACTATTAATCGTTATTGAACACTATTAAGGTTGGCTCTTTGATTCGAAATTGTCTTTCTCATCTTTGAAGGAGGATTACAACTAGGAACCCTAACTATCTTAGAGAATTGTTATAGAGATCTCCACTCTCATATAGCCGAAAGGCTCACAGTTAACAAAACGTCAAAGACACCAATGTAAATAAAGAAACAGAGATATGGCATGCTTACTCCTGTTTATTGAGATAACCATCCAATATATTTCTAAAGCAACTTTATTCTAGACTAGAACGTCGTCCACATCACGTTCCTTAACCCAATCAAGCACTGATCCACCTTAGATCTGACAGATCTTAACCAAGAAGTGATGCATATTACTAAAGTCTCTAATCTCTATACAACAGACCCCAACCAGGTGGTGCTGATTTTATAATAAGGAGGAGGTGAAGCTGCCCGATCCTCAACCAAAGGTGGATACAACAATGCTGATGTGATCAATGTGACTTCTTCACCCCCGTCAAATAATTAAAAAAAAAAACAGATTCATACAAATATTCATTTAGTAGGATGAACAATATCACTTTGGGCAGCAAACTAATGGTAGGAGTCAAACTTTGTCATTCTTCTCAGCTTTACAAACCAAATCTCTTGCAAGAGTAGTAAACACGCTAGATACCTACAGATGTCTGTCAGAAACTACACAACAACAAAACACAAGAAGACCATGTATATATAAATGTTATCAGAGACGAAATCCATGGTTCCTAGGACTGTGAGGAACACTGTTTGCTCTACCCCAGACTCTACGTTCCTCACTGCAACCGTACTTTCCGTTACCACCACCTTGTTGATCCCAGCCTGCGCCGCCTCTAGGGAAGTCCAACGGTGGGGGTGGTGGTGGGCGCAGTCTACAATTCAAGTAGTTGTTAGGTGGCTGAAAGTAAGCACTATGGTGGTGGTGATGGTGATGATAGTTATGTGCCTGTGAGATGTTAGGACTGCTCCGTACTCTATGCATCGGATAAAGCCGGCTCAATTGGTAGCTACCAATTTCAGGATGCTGCTCGTTACCGAATCCATCCGGTGATGATTCGGATTTAGGAGAGGAGGAAGCGGAGAGGGTGAAAGAAGGTCGTGTTTTGATCGGAGCGCCACGAACAATGCCGTTGATGGCTTCGATGTAGCGCTGCTCTATCGTCTGAGGCTCGATAGGAGAACCTAATCGAACAACCGTTGGGTTCGCTGGGAACAAGAAGGTTCTGAGCTTGGGAGTCTCGTTGTGGTGGTGGTGACGGTTGTATTCGTCCATCATGTGTTTGAGGTCTTCGTCCGACTTTACGGAGACTAACGCGTCGAGATCTTCGGGGGTGATTTGGTATTTGAGTACGACGTCGTTTTCTGTGATTTCTGTGAGTTTCTTGGTGAGTTCTGCAAGATTGGAACAAGAAGATTAAATTACATTGATTAGGTTAAAATGGATGGAAGAGTTAATTAGATTATTTACCGACGAAGGTGATGTCGGGAGAGACGGCGATGACGCGAGTTTCGCCGCCGACGTATTTGAGAAGGCCGTCGGAAGGTCTTGGGAGGATTTTGCCGCCGAAACTGCACATGAACTTCACTTTACTCCTCCCTCCGATTGACATTTTTGCCGCC
>NW_026620980.1:0-3026 GCF_000801105.2 Raphanus sativus
TTCTGGAGAACCTTGTGGAAGAAGCTAGGTACCAAGCTACTCTTCTCCACAACTTGTCATCCTCAAACGGATGGACAAACTGAAGTGGTAAACCGAACCCTATCTACTTTACTTAGAGTTACTCTTGGTCGCAACTTAAGTACTTGGTTAGATTGCCTTCCATTGATTGAATTTGCTTATAACCATGCTACACATTCTGCTACTAAGATGTCCCCTTTTGAAGTTGTTTATGGATTTAATCCACTAACCCCTTTGGATCTTAAGCCAATTCCACAAGTTGAGCAGATTAATCAGGATGGCTTAAAGAGAGGAGAGGCAATCAAGAAGATACACCAGCAAGCTAAAGAAAATGTCATCAAGAAGACTGAGGAATACAAGAGGAATGCTGATAAGAGGCGCAAGCCCATGATCTTTGAACCAGGAGAGTGGGTGTGGATCCACATGAAGCAGGAGAGGTTCCCACAGAAAAGGAGTTCTAAGCTAGCTCCTAGGGGAGATGGTCCATTCCGTGTGCTAGAAAAGATCAATGACAATGCTTATCTTTTGGAATTGCCTGATGAGTTTAACATTTCTCATACTTTTAATGTTGCGGATTTAACCCCTTATCTTGCAGATGATTCAGTTTTGAGGTCAAAACCTTCTGAAGGGGGAGGGAATGATGAGGTCATCGACCATAACCAGGACACCATAACCATTCCCAAGGCATCTGAAGGACCCATGACCCGATCCAAGCAAAGAAGACTTAACCAAGGCTTTGCACTTGCGGTCCAAGCTATCTTAGATAGCTTAGCTGAGCCACCACCTATAATTCTAGCTGATTCACCCAAAGAAGACCATGTCAACAAGACAAGTGATGACTTGAGCAATGCCTTTGCGCAACTCAATATCACTCAAGGTAAGACAGCTTATTTGAATGGTGCTGATTCAAATGTGTACTTGGCAGGAACTGAAGCTAAAGAAGAATCCCTCCTTGAAGAAACCAACAAGATTGAAGCTGAAGATAATGAAGAGAAGAGTGAAGAAGAACTTGAAGAAGAAGAGCAAGACAAGATATCTTTCAAGAATGATCCAAGCGTGCTCAACTTCAAGAACACATCAAGGGAGTTCAACCATGAACCAAGGGAAGTGTTTTCATTATTTACGATTTGTGCAGGTAAGATGGGTCAGTCTAGTGGTTCCTAGAACTCACCCATCTCAGCAGCAGCCAAGGTTCGAGACCAAGACTAGTTTAGGTCTCTTTGTCTTTTATTTTTATGCACTTTCCTTTTATAGTTAAAACGGGGCATAGTTAGTTGTTTTGCTGTTTTTGTTTCTTTTGCTTCACAAGTCTTGTTGTTTTGAGTCTTTGCTTTCTTTGAGTCGACCGTTTTGGTCACAGCTGAAGGACTATTAATAAAGTCCCACACGCAGCTTTGTAGACACAACTTTTTACCTAATCAATATATGAGTCAGTTTGCCCCCTAAGCAAGCCGCCAACTCTCTTCCTCCTTGTGTGATTCAAGCAGCAAGAGTTCGAACTGTAACAAGGATCTCCCATCATCCTTGTGGTGTTCTTCATTCCATCATCAATCTCATCAACCGGTCCAACAAGAGAGTGCGTTAAAGCCAGCTTGTTAGATCCCACACCACTTGATCCATCTAGTCAAGTGCCATCACCTTCAACCATCCTTTGTTCTCAAGAGAGTGCGTGAAAGCCAGCTTGAGGATCCATCCCCATCACCTTCCAAAGGCTCCATCCGAGTCTTATATCACTAAACAATGAGGAGATCAAGGGGAGAGTCATTGATTTAAAAAAAACATTTAAAGATTGTATCTTGAAATTTTGGAAAACATACTTTGTCTAAACTCTCTACTGCTCATGTTTTTGAATCCTAGCCACACAGCTCATCAAAAACGATTTCAAAGTGAGAGAGAGAGCCTTAGATCAAAGTAGAACAGAGTGAGTTCAGCCCAAGAGAGCAACAAAGCTCTGATACCATGTTGGAAAGGCTATGAATAGCTAAGAACATGAACTCACTCTTTAATAATGGAAGAGACAATCAACTTGTGATTGAATCCTCTCAGCAAAATAATCTACACACCATCTGAATCTAGAGAGATTAAGTGGCTGTGAGATTGATACAATAACTAGAACTATGCTAAGAATAAATTAAAGACTCTAGTTTGAATCTATCCTTGTGGAGTATCACAACACTGATGGTTTGTGTACTTAAGCTACAAGGAGTTAGAATCAGTAAGCTAGAGATGAACAGAACATAAAGAAGAGTTTAAACTGATTTAGAAGTGGAATGGGCAAGCAATAGTCTGCCATTTAAGGCAGACTCTAAATCGTGTATCACAACCTCTCTACATTGTGACTAACTTGAAGAACACTTAGTAAAGGGATGGAGATACACGAAATTGTATAAGCTTGTCTCTTATTTCTTGTATTTGGTTACAATGGGGAGCCTCTCTATTTATAGAGAAATGGCTTTACACACAGCAAGACTACAAGACAAAGATACAACTTGCAAGCTATTAATGTTTAAAGGACAGCTTGACTAAACTAATATTATTTAAGGGAAATCAGAGTCAGCAGGCTGGGGAGAGAGAGTGGCACGTCCAGGATGAGTGAGAGTGACATATCACAACAGCTCTTTGGCTAAGGCAGCATGTGATCTCTTTTGAATTCAAACCGAGAGAGTTGGCGCCAACTTCTACAACTCTTTTTCTGAAGAGTTTAGTTAATCCTTTGTAGACAGGAACTCCCTGACTTTGCACCAACTTATCAAACCCTCACTTTGCACATTCTTGATCTTGATCCTAACTTTGCACATTCTTCTTTTAGTGATTCAAGGTTGACCCGGACTTTGTATTTCCATGATCTTCCTTGTGCAATCTTTGGGCATCATTTCTTTTGCACCAACTTTGCACAAGTACACCTTGATCACACTCAGCTACTGCTTCTTCCTTCTTCATTCCAACACTTATGAGATTTATTCAACTTCCTGGGTATTCTCCACTGATTAGTGGTTCCAAATAAAGCT
>NW_026620981.1:0-3023 GCF_000801105.2 Raphanus sativus
GATAATGGCATATGTCCGAACAGGCAAATCTAGAATCATCTGGATAGAAGGTGGGATATCTTCTTGCTCACAACACTTATTGTTGAGATGAAGCAAATAAGCCACAGCTAATATGGTGACATAAGAAGGAACCAGGCGCATGAGAAATAAGCTAAGGAAGAACTTACTTGAGAAGCAAGTCTGTCCGTACACATCAGAAGCTAAACATGAAGTGCAAGGCAAGGAAGTGAACCAAGTTGAAGTATAAACTCACCTTGACACTTACCTTGACGAGAATGAGGGAAGAGAGACGTTGGGGAAACTGATCACATGTTTTGGTTAAGCTCAAAGTCAAATGGAGGCAAGAGAGACGTTGGGACAAGTCACTATCACTGCCCAGTCTGCGCAACCAGTCTTGGACTCACTCTAGCATTGTTTATTCATTTGTGTACTAGCTTAGTATTATCTTATTCTCCTGGTTTCCCTATTTATGTAACCAATCTGCATACTAAATGAATACACAAGAATTATTTCTCTAAGTCTCTCTCTCTTTACTCGTCACTCTCTCACTCTGTCTCACAATGTTCTTCATTTGATCACACTTTGATTCTCATATTCTAACATGGTATCAGAGCATTAAGCTCTTGAGACCTAATCATTTCACATCTCTCTTTCAAAATTTCTCTATTCCGCAAACACTCTGATTTTTCTTTTCTAGTTTAGGTAAAGTTCATCTTGTTCTTGAGGTGTTCTTCCTATTTCATTTCCAGAATTTGCCAAAAATAGCAAAGTTCTTATTTACCACAAAACACTCTGTTCTTGATGGATTCCTCTGGTTCTTCTCATGAAAACTCAAGAATGATATCCATTCCAGTTACCCTTAAAGGAGGGAACTACCTACATTGGGCGCGGCTAACTAAGACAGCTCTTGGAGGCAGAGGTCTCTGGGGGGTTGTTGAAGAAGGGCATGACATCAAGGAGAAGCCCATCCTAGGAGAGGATGGCAAAGAAGTAGCAAAAGCTGATGCTGGTGACAAGAAGCGAGTTCAAGAGGATCTCCTGGTCTTATCTATCCTCCAGAACAGCCTTGAAGCAACAATCTTAGAAGCATATGACTACTGTGAGACTTCTAAAGATTTGTGGGACACACTCAAGAAGGTGTTTGGCAATGTCTCCAACATCAACCGTGTGTATGAAGTCAAGAGGGCTATCAACAACTTGTGTCAAGAGGATACTGAGTTTGATAAGCATTTTGGGAAGTTTAGATCCCTTTGGGCAGAGCTGGAGATGTTGAGACCAGCAACCTTGGACCCGGATGTGTTGAATGAGAGAAGAGAACAAGACAAAGTCTTTGCTTTGCTGTTTACTCTCAACCCTGGCTACAATGACCTGATTAAGCACATCCTAAGGGGAGTTAGTCTCCCATCTCTTGATGAGGTGTGTGCTCAGATTCAAAAGGAGAAGGGCTCCGTGGGTCTCTTTGGAGGAAAGGGAGCACTGATCATTGCAAACCAAGCCAAAGAAGAAGAAGACATGGGCGTGGCAAACAAGGGCGCTTATAAACCAGAAGAGAAGAAAGTGTGGGTGTGTGATCACTGTAAGAAGAAGGGCCATGGCAAGGATAAATGCTGGATCCTCCACCCACACCCCAAGCCTCAGAAGTTCAGGACTCCATATGCTGATGCTAGAGCTCACTTCTCTGGTGAGACTGGAGGGTCATCTACACCAAAGCAAGCAATGGCTCCTGGTGATGGAAAGGCCTTAACCTTCAGTGGAAGCTCAGCAATGGGGACTGCTCAGGATGAGACTATTAGGAGGTCAGACCTTCAGGCTCTCATCAAAGTCCTCAAGGACAACTCTGGTAACACACTCGGTACCTCTCTTAATGCATCATTACAATCCCCTATTGCTTGCATTACTTCAACCCATGAACCTAGTTGTGTTAAGCCTCTTGTAATTGACTCAGGAGCTTCTCATCACATGATTAGTGATTCTAGGTTGATTAGTAATGTTAAACCTGCTCTAGGAAATGTGATGATTGCTAATGGGGATAAGATACCAATTAAAGGTGTTGGAACCCTCAAACTATTTGAAAAAGATACTAGTGCTTTTTATATGCCATCCTTTGCTTCAAACCTCTTATCTGTAAAAAGGGTCACTAATGATTTAAATTGTAATGTGATCTTTAGTCCTAATGAGGTTGTGTTTCAGGATATTGAGACTAGTAGGTTTGATACAGGCACAAAACTGAGCCTCACAAGGATAGATTGATGGAACCAAGCTGCTGGTCGTATAACTCTTTCAGCCTGATCAGTTGATGGATTTGAATGGGATTTGCGGATTGGATGTTAGATTGAATCTCTCAATCTGGTGGTTAGATGGAATGAAGTGATTGACTCTCTCAACCTATGATGAATAAAGCTATTTGACTCTCTCAAACAACCTAATTCACAGATCTAAAGAAAACAAAGTGCTTCTCACAACTCTGACTTCTAAAGAACAAATCAATTCAAAGACAAACTTTGAAAGGAAAAAAACAATACTTTGTATTAAACTTAGATCATAAAACGTGCCTCCACAATGGGAGTGCTATTGAGCTTATATAATGCTCAAAATAAAAGAAATAAACAGAAATAAACAGAAATCTTGCAAAACTAGCTGTTGGAGTAGTTTGGGGGATTTGGCTGAATGGATGGGATTTCTTGAGTCTTGATAACTTAGGCATGAACTGATGACGTCTAGGAATATCCTGGTTCACTGAATATGTCTTCAAAGTTCCAAGGAAAGATGGAAAGAGCCGTTGGAGATCTTTGAATAAAATGTTGCTTGAATCCAAATAAGGCAAACTGCTCCATATTCTTCTCCTCTTGGAGTGCTGCGATTTGAATGCTCTCAATATGTATTCAAGATCCTCTGGTAAGTGTAGAATATCTCCTGGTCGCCATATCTTGGTTTGGTAATGATCAAACCAAACAATTGTCCAACTTTCCATTTTTAGCTCTGGTTTGATTTGAGTGTATTCTCCAAGGATCCGCCTGATCCAG
>NW_026620982.1:0-3021 GCF_000801105.2 Raphanus sativus
CATATGTTGGGGCAACACCACCATCATCATATCTTCTTGGAGCTCTTTGTCGGGTCCGTACATTAGGTGCAAAGTAGTACGATGTGAAGTGAGATGTTTCTTCCGTCAAACTTCCAGCAATTATAGAACCTTCAACCTTTGCGAGGTTTTTTGCCTTTCCCTTCAAATATTTCATGGCCCGCTCATACTGATACATCCATCCATAATGTACTGGTCCTCGAAGCAATGCCTCATACGGGAGGTGGACAGCTAAATGCTCCATGACGTCAAATAATGAGGGAGGAAATATCATCTCCAAGTTGCACAATAAGATCGGAATGTTCTCGTGAAGTTGTTCTACGACATCCTCTTTAAGAGTGCGAGTGCTCAAGTCCCTGAAAAATGCTCCAATGGCTTTGTATATTCCAAAAACAATTAAGCAAATTATTAGTGCATATTTTTGAAAAATAAATTAAGAAATTAATTAGTGTGAGTAATAATATATTACATGCAAGTGCTTCATGTACTTTTGTGGGAAGTAGCTCCGCAAATGCAAAGGGAAGTAGTCTTTGCATAAAGACATGACAATCATGACTCTTCATCCCGGAGAACTTTTGGCCCTTTTCAACACATCTAGAGAGGTTTGAAACATACCCATCAGGAAACTTCACTGCTGATGCAACCCAGTTGAACAAGACCGACTTTTGTTCTGAAGACAATCTGAATACCGGTACAGGAACTTGTCCATTGCTTTTTATATGTAACTCGGGTCTTGAGCAAATATCAGGCAAGTCCAACCTCGATTTTTGATTGTCTTTTGTCTTCCCTGGAACATTCAATATTGTATTCATGATGTTCTCAAAAAAATTCTTCTCAATATGCATCACATCTAGGTTGTGGCGCAAAAGAAGATCTTTCCAATACGGCAACTCCCAAAATATACTCTTCTTGTGCCAGTTGTGCTGAACTCCATAATAATCAGGCATATTACCGGGAACATGCCAATTACCACCACAACGAACTGTTTCTTGAGCTCCGTAGTAATCGATTTGCTGTTCAATTTGTTCTCCAGTTAAATACGGAGGAGGAGTGTCTCTCACAACCCTTTTCTGCCTAAACAATTTCCTGTTTCTTCGATAAGGATGATTAATGGGAAGAAATCGCCGGTGACAATCGAACCAACTTGTCTTCCTACCGTTCTTCAGCTGAAATGCATCTGTCGTTCCATTACAATATGGACAAGATAATCTCCCATGTGTAGTCCACCCAGACAACATCCCATAAGCAGGAAAGTCACTTATGGTCCACAAAAGCATCGCTCGCATCGTAAAATTTGTCTTCGTTGAGCAGTCGTACGTCCTCACCCCTGTTGCCCACAAATCTTTCAACTCTTTTATCAGTGGCTGTAGAAAGACATCCAGAGACCTTTTTGGATGGTTCGGACCAGGTATTAATATGGTCAAGAACAGAAACTCCCGTTGCATGCACATATCTGGAGGCAGGTTGTATGGCGTCATAAAGACTGGCCACAATGAATATTGTCTCCCTGACATACCGAAGGGACTAAATCCGTCCGTGCATAATCCCATATACACATTTCGGCTATTGCTAGCGAATTGTGGATATATTTTGTTAAAATGTTTCCAAGCTCTTGCATCTGATGGATGAGTCATCTCACCATCCGTCTGAGTATGCTCGGCATGCCATCTCATTTTTCCAGCAGTCTCCTCAGATTGGTACAATCTTTTCAATCTGTCGGTAATTGGTAGGTACCACATCCTTTGGTACGGTACCCTATTACGTCCTCGTCCTTGCGGTTTGAATCGTGGCTTCTTGCAGAATCGACACTCTTCTAACTTCTCATCATCTCCCCAGTAGAGCATGCAGTTGTCGATGCAAACGTCTATCATCTCAGAAGGCAACCCCAGACTATAAACTAGTTTCTGAATCTCATAATAAGAATCAGCAGAGACATTGTCTTCCGGCAAATACTCTTTAAACAAGTCTGTCCATGCATTCATGCAACTTTCAGGTAGATTATGATCAGTTTTAATACTCATCATTCTAGCAGCCAACGACAATTTAGAGAGACCTTCTCTACAACCACTGTAAAGTGGCTGATTCGCAGCATCTAACATTTCATAAAACTTTTTTGCATCTATGTTAGGTTCTTCAACTTCATCATCATCATGAGCAACAAATGCATCAGCTACCATATCATGAACCCTATCATAATTATCTACCATCTGCTCCTCCTGATGGTATCTATGTTGATTATGCAAATGATCAACCGGTTCATTCTGAAAATTGCTATTACTACTACTAGCTTCATTCTCATAATTATAACCTTCTCCATGTTGAAACCAGATATAGTAATTTGGCATGAAACCTCTATTTATTAAATGCTTCCAAACATTTTCACGAGTTGCCAGTTTTGAATTGTTGCATTTTCGACAAGGACAAAACATCTTACCGCTTTCTTGGGCGAGCGGTGTAGAATCTGCTTGATGCATAAATGTCTCTAGTCCTTCCAAATACTCTTTCGTCACTCTCCCGTTAGCATCTCTATGCGTGTACATCCATCTCCGCAACTCTAAATAATTTCCATCTCCGCAACTCAAATGACATATTTATAGGAAAATTCGAAATTGGTAGGTGAGATTTTACTACGAATTAACGACGAAATATGGGTAGTTAGACAAGATAAAAAACGTGTGTCACCTAAAATTAGGTGACACTCGCAAAAACCACGTAAATATTTTCCTCGTTAATTACACGTTAATTATTACGTGTTCATTACGACGAAATGTTGTTTCCTCGTAAAAAAGACGTTCCTTTACGTTTGGTTTACGACGAAACTCTTTCGTCGTTAATTAACGACGAAATAACGTGTTTATTGTCTTTTCACGTAACTTCCTCGTAAAGGCCTCGTAATTTTACGAGGAAATTATTTCGTCGCTAACTTTCGTCGCTAAGCCCGTGTTTTCTTGTAGTGCACTGATTAGTGGTTCCAAATAAAGCTTCTTAGATCGTGGTTCATCC
>NW_026620983.1:0-3016 GCF_000801105.2 Raphanus sativus
TTGGCGTTGGTCGCTCCGTCGGTCATGTTCTTGGCCGGTGGTTCGACCTATGTCTAGGACGGTTCGGGGGTGTTACAGTGGTGGTATCAGAGCATGGTTTCGTCCATGCTTCCGGAACTCATGATTTAATCGGTTTTCAAAGATTTTATCGAGTCAAAGGAGTCACAAAAGACATTAGGGAAACCGGTCACGTCCAGCGATAGGATTTATTGTTTTAGGAATTATGATTAGGTAGTGGAGTATAGAATTGCTAGGTTGTTTGGTTAGCTTTGCGGTTAGGTTGTGGTTAGTTTTTGTTGGGTTAGTTGTTGACTAACTTGCGTTTGAGTGTTCTTTTAGTTGCAGCTTGTAAGTGTGTTCGTTGATCGGCACTTTAATGGTGAAAACCTTAAAGTGAAAGGAGTTCAAGGCCAAAAACCCAAAGCCGAAGAGATAGAGTGAAGATGGTTCAGAGGACTGGACAGTGGTATGGACTGGACATATGAAAGAAGCGAGACTTCATTGGGAAAAGACTTCAGCAGTATCTGGGTATCAGGAGCAAGAATGATTTATCTGATGGAATGGATAGTATCATGGGAAATCAGTGCTATGGCAGAGGCAAAGCAAGATGACGCAGTGATCATTCTATTGAAGAGAGACAGAGACGAGTATGGAGACCAATGAAACCGATGAGAAGCACATCAAGTGATCAAGACCGCGAGACGAAGTGATCCAAGAAAATATTGTCATTCAGAGAGAGCAAGTTTTGAAGCTGAGCAGTTACACACTTAAGAATTCGAGGACGAATTCTATTAAGGGGGGGGGGGAGAATGTGATAACCCGCCCTTAGGGGTAAAATGGTCGACATCGACAAAGTCGGAGTTTGGAGCCAAGCTTTTGGGAATCAAAGGATGAGGAGGAATGTTGAGTTTTGATCATTTCAAACTCAACATGGTTCAGAGAAAATAGAAGATTGGTCGAGCATCAACTCAGTGGTCGAAACGCGGGCGACAACGATGGATCGAGAAGTTTCAAAGTATGAGAAGGTCAAGAATGGATCGTAAGTGAAGCATGGGTCGAAGTAAGCTGCTCTACCCTTATCAGAAGAATCTTAGATTGATCAGACAGACGTTTTGGAAGCATAACATTTTTGGAAGCACGACGGGATAGAAGCTCGACGTTTTTGAAGCATGACGTGACTTAGCCACTAAGTTTTCTCCGAAACTTCGTAAGAGCGGAATATTATTCTGGAGACATTATAAGTCGGAAGCAGGACGGGAATTAATCATGACGTGAAGCAAGCATGACGGGAAGCAAGCACGACGGGAAAACCCGAAGTTGGCTGAAAACCCTAATTTCGGTATTGCGGAATTTCTCGGGGAAGCCGGAGGCTCGGGAAATATTTTTATTCAAGATCAGGATTCCTATGGAGTTTATTAAAAATGTTCAGAGCATCAGAACGGGAGCGGAAAAATATTCAAGATTGATAACGGGTCGAAAATTCACCGGAAGGACCGAAACCGCACAAATGAACCGAGAAGCTCGAGGTGTCTCAATTCAAGGGATCAGGACGTGGTGTCAATCATCTGATGACCTATCTGTCTACACAAGCACGAGGTGTCGCCGTGCATCGGATCAGCACATGCAGCTTGACACACAGAAGCACGAGGTGCCGCGCAACTTGCGATGGAAGCATGCAGACCGACATGTGTGCGCTGTGGTGTCAAAATGGATGAGTTCAGAACGTGGATCAGACATGTGGAAGGTGTGGTGTCACCCTGCAGGACACTCTGGTCATGCCATCAGACATGTGGAGCACGAGGTGCCGCGACGCATGCGTCCGGAGCCATGCGAAGCGACACACGCGCTGCCACCAACCTCAATCTGATTCGCTGATGTATCCTATATATACCCACGACCCCCTGATCATTTCATTCATTCTCCACACACAAAAATCACTCCAAAAACGTGGCTAGAGAGAGAGAGAGAAAGTAGAAAAAAGAAGTAAGAGGTTCCGATCTTTTTCGAGCGTTTTAGAGAGTTTTCGAGATCAGTTTCTCTACTGATTTCGAGTGAGTGCTTAGGGAAGGCTCTGTCCAAATCAATTCGTCCAAGTCAGTAATATTCTCTGGTGATCAAGTGGAGGTGCTGTCCAAGCTCAGTTCAGATCCATGGGTTCAGTTCAGTCAAAGATTTGAAGCTCGATACTCTGCCAAAAGTCCGAAGAAATCGTCCAGCAGCTAGGGGAGGTTCTGCTCAAGTTGAGTTCTGTCCAGACCAGTATCAGGGGAGGTTCTGTCCAAGTCAAGATGATTCCAGTCCAATCCATTCAAGATGTCGAGGTTGGGTTTTGGCTAAGTCCTCTCCGATCAACCAGCTGCTTATCGGCAAAGAACACTGTGAGTTGGTTTGTTTGAATTCCACTTGGAATTTAGGGTAGTTTTATTTATTGATTGAGTTCCACTTGGAACTTAGGTTAGTTGAGTCTGCATATAGATTATAGATTAGATTATATCACGCTATTGCATGATAGAGTCCTTAGGGTTTTAGTATTGAATTGGACTCAGCTTGGCACGGGCTAAGCTGAGATGAAAGGAATTAAGACTGAGTTAATAACCTGACTAGGACTAGGGCTAGGATGCATCATGTTTTCTATTCTTGCTTGGTTATTTGGTTGAGTGCAGGTTCCCGTTATCTTTAAAGATAGTTTCATAGCAGGAGGCTTAACTATCTGGGTAACGGTTTGATTGAGTTGATTGCTTGTTTATTTAATCTTGTTGATTGAGGTTAGTCAGCTCTTGGTAAGGGAGTGACTAACCGGTTGAGTCGTTTATTGTTAATATTGTTGTTTAGTATTTTAGATGACGGTATTAGTAGTCTTAGGCCATATAGGCCGGATTACTGGTACTAGTTGTTAGTGTCCTAGAGTCGAGAGTCTAGGATAGGATTTCGTGTGTTGCCGACAGTATGTGCGTAACCCGCCCATACTAGGCTTGTTTAGGGTTGATTTGTGTTTCCTCGCTGCCTCGTATTTAGC
>NW_026620984.1:0-3007 GCF_000801105.2 Raphanus sativus
TCGTGGTTCATCCTGGTTTGATAAGAATCATGAAGATATTGCCATATGTCCGAACAGGCTAATCTAGAATCACATGAATAGAAAGTGAGATATCTTCTTCCTCACAACTCCTATTAGATTTATTCAACTTCCTGGTTATTCTCCACTGATTAGTGGTTCCAAATCAAGTTACTTACTTCGTGTTTCATGTCATGTCCCCGATCCTAGAAATGATCATTAGGATCGGCCATTGTGCGAGAAGACGTACCAGTCAGGTCATGTGACCTAAACACAAGGGCATTAAGGCCTGGAAGTAAGGTTAAGGGCATCAGGAAGCTAATATATAGCTAAACCAAGAAGGAGACAAGTATAAAGGAGGTGTACAAAGTGTATGGCAGCTGGGCGATGCAGTGAGCAAGCTCAACCAGCTAAGAGAAGTGTAGTGCAGCTCAGTGTAGCTCACTGAAGAGTGTGTCAGCTCCCTGAGCTGGATGAACTAGCTCACTCAGCTGGTTCAGCTGGGGATCAGCTCAACTCAGCTGGACTGAGTGTTCAAGTCTTGGGCAGTTGGGCCAGGTCCGGACAGTGGTCGGACCTTGTGGACCACCCGGGTGTGCCGGTGAACCGGTGGGCACTTGGGATCAGACCAGGGGCTTGGGCAACCAGATAGGACTTGTTTGTGACATGTCTACAGGCAGTTAGGGCTGTCAGGGACGTCTGGTAACTGCCATAGGCGAACAGGTGTGATCTGGACCATTGATTAAATCAATGGCCAGAAATGAAACCGAAGGGATGCAATGGTTGGAAAGTAACCACCACTTCTTCTATATAAGGAAGGCAAATCCGTGCCTTTGCAGGCACGCCAGGACTTCATAATTCTTCCTGAAACACAAATAAAAACCAGAGAAAACAGAGATAAAGTCGGATGGCAACATCCAACCCCAAGAGTGGGATGAAGGCAGCAAAGAGGCAGTTTTGATGGCAATCAAGAGGGGAGTTGAGAACGACCCTCTGGTGTGTTTTGATTATGGTTTGCCACGCCCTGGGCTTTCTCTACATCCTTACTACACATCCAAATAGCCAGGGAAGAAGAGAGATGACCGGATTCACTCTCAAAGTCCAAGAGCAGCCTTAAGGGCAGTGGTGTGTAGAAAGGCAGTTTCATGGGCACTGAAGTGAGAAGTGATGGACGACCCTTGGGTGGTGTTTGATCATCGATGAACACACCCTAGGCTTCCTCTGTGTCTTAGGGACACACGCAAATGGTCAGTGTAGAATGGAGAAGGCCGGACTCCACTCTCAAAGGCATGAACAGCCTTGAAGGTGGATGCAGTGCAGAAACTGGTTTCATGGGAGTTCCATGGAATGGATGATGGGTGCGACCCATGATTGGTTCTTATCAATACTGGAAGTGTATGATAAGACTTGATAGAGGCGTGCAATGGAGTAGCATGGCCAGACATGATACAGGAAGAACAAGATCTAGTAAGATCAAGTCTAAGGTAATATGTACATATGATTACTTTGTGGTTTATGTTGGTGTCTGTTGAGGTGCATATGAGGCCAAGTATGGCACGCCCTTGGAGACCATATATTGTGATGTATTGTAGGGATACAGGACCCTGGAGAAAGGGGCGGATCATAGTTGAACTAATTCATCCATATGGGATGGTAATTAGATGCTATACAGCAACTAGTGATTCATAGTGGTTCATGAGTGAACCTGATCTATGGTTTTGCATTACCAATGGCTTCAGGCCGTGGCAATGAGGTAATGGAATCATTTGGTATGATAGGTATCAACCTTGGGTTGGTACAAGATTGGCTGAGAGCCATGAAGAAGAGCAAGACTGACCAGGTTCATTGGGACATGGTTCCATGGCCGGTTAGATATGTGTGAAGACTCATCAGTTCTGAGTCATGTGGGGTGGTTGGTTGATTGACTCAGGAACTGGTGGGCATTATTAATCCTATTCTATGATGTTCAGACATGGAGGTACTGAACCATGGGGTGGCCGATTCAGAGAAATCTCTCCATGGCCTTGGTTGGGCAGGTAAGTGGAGATCTGATAGTTCCTGAAGGAATTGTCAGGATCCGACTTCAAATATATCTTAATGGGTATTTATCATGAATTATCATGGTTAAAGATTAGTTTTATCTCATTGATTTAGAGGTGGTCAGTTATGGCCATATGTGCTGTTCATGGGCGAGATCAGTTTGATCGAGGCCGGTTCTGAGAAATCTGACTTGACAATTCTCTTAGTCATGAATATTCATGAATTATCATGAATTTTAATTAGTTTTTGGAGCATGTTTACTTGTGGTTGGTTTTGCAGCTGAAGACTTCCCAAAGGTACTTGGTCTGTGGGGATGGTTGGTTGAATGACTAAGTACCTAAGGGGAGAGTTTATACAGGTATAAGGGAGTTGGACGAGTGGACGGGGAGCTAGGCAAAGCTACCTCGCAGCTCGATCAGCTGGAAGAGAGTTGGGAACCTCAAGTGAAGTGGTTCAGTTCAGCTAGCTGGATGAGCTAGCTAGACAGCTAAGGCAGCTGAGACAAAGAGCTATCAAGCTCCGTGGATGTGGCAAAGGTATGATCTAGCAATACTGCATAGATCTAGATAGAATGGTTAGGGGAATGGAACCTCAGTTATTGTATGACATGTATTAGGTTCAGGATCAACCTTGGAGCTGGTAGTGGTTGTGTATACTGACCATGGCTAAGGTGATTCGATCTGACCAGTGTTAGATTGGTTTTAGACCAATGGTTAAGTAGAGAATATTCCGCTGTGCATAAGTTGATATGATCTAAGATAGGGAATGACTAAGGTAGTCTTAAGCTAAGGTCTAAGATAGACTTCGCCCTTAGGTGAAAGTATAGATAAAGATCGAAAATTTGAGTGGCTCGGTCAGGGTATGGACAGAGCGACGTGAGGCATCGACCGCGGCCTAGCCGGCCGGGTTTTGGTCTTACAGTTCATCCTGGTTTGATAAGAATCATGAAGATAATGACATATGTCCGATC
>NW_026620985.1:0-3006 GCF_000801105.2 Raphanus sativus
TATTCCTTATTGTAACAAAAGGAAATACTTTTGAAATGTGAAGATATCATTTCTATATGTTGTCTCTTTTGTACATATATGTAAATTTCAAAGGAGTTGAATATTGTTCAGTCCCATTTACTCCCTGCTTTGTGACAAACATTAATGGATTGTGCTGCAGTTTCATTTAAACGAAAGTGATGAATATTGTGTACACGTCAAAATACATATAATATGTTAACTCGAAAATATAGTGTAAAAGAAAATTTGATTTAGGAATTATTCTATTACGATGTAAAAATATTATATTATATTAGAGTAATACAGAAAATAATATATTAGAGAAATACAGAATAATATAATATATATGTACGTGTATACATTCGACCAGGCAATGGTTAGTTGGTTACAGACCAGGCAAGTGACATGAGGACAACTCATTATTTCTTTGTCTGTGGATCTATTTCGATTCTTTGCTTACAACTTGAGAAAAATCAAACTCTGTAATAATTTATTTTTGTTTTGCTTTTATTGTGTCAATCAAACCCCAAAAGATTCGTCAAACTTTATGGCCGGAATTCTCGCTTCCTTTATTTCGAATTAATACAAATTTATTAAAGCATCAAATTGTGTGGTGCCACTCATTTATATCGAACTAGTGAACGAGCAAAAAAACAAACAAATTAAAAAAAAGATCAATTACCCCCGACATGTAACTTTCCCCTGCAGTCTGGGACAAAAAAACTGTAATTTTGTACGATCAAACATTAAATACGTTCACTTATAACTTATTAGTATAAATAAATAGAGAAAACTGTAATTTTGTAGTTATTATTTTCTCACATTCGTAAACTGTATATATTTTCTTACAAAATCATCCACAAATTATCGGGCTTACGAAGGAAACGTTTTGGGTTTTAAAGCCCATAAAGCCCAGCACTTCAAAAATGACCTTTATCTTGGAAAGCGGTAAGCCCCACTTAACTTTTCAAAAAGGACCGAACACAAAATTCAATTAATCCTTATCAACGCGCTTCTTAGCTCGCGTGAACTATCTACTCACATATTCATAACTCAAACTGACATACACGCGCTGTTTCGCACGTGTTCATCGTTCGACTAGATTCACTGGTCGTGTTTTCACTTTACTCACTCATTTCCAGCTCTTTCTCACTCACTTCGTCGTCGGCTCTGCCAAAAAAAAAAAAAAAAACACTCTCTTATTCGCCGGAGATATGGGAGAAGGGAAAGGCTCTACTCTAGTTTTCGTCCTCGTAATCGCCCTCTGCTTAGTCGCCTTCGGCTTCTCCATCGCCGCCGAACGCCGCCGGAGCATTGTAAACCACTCTGTTTCTCTAAACTAGGGTTTTTGCTCTCTAGACTACCTTCACTTAGATTTCGAAGTTCGCTATAAGTTATAACATTCGATAGTATGATGCTGATGAAAGTTTCCGTGGAAGATTTCTATTTCTGGATTGTTTCGTAATTAGAGTTACTTGTTGCGATTCAGCTAATATCTCTTAAAGACTCCTCTGGTCTGAGTTAATGATTCTGTAGAAATCGGAGAATCTAAACACTATGAGATAACTATTTGAGACTATATTCATGATTTATTGTATTGTAGCTGAGGTTAGAGAAACATCTATGTAACTAAGCATCGGTTGATTTTTTGTCTTTGTGACATTTAAAAGGTTTTCTCTTTTTTGTTTTTATTCTTTGTGACAGGGAAAAAGTATACAAGATCCAATAACAAATGCAACGTACTGCGTTTATAGCTCTGATGTAGCCACTGGTTATGGAGTTGGAGCATTCCTTTTCCTCCTCTCTAGTGAATCATTGCTTATGGGTGTCACCAAATGTATGTGCTTTGGTAGACCTTTGTCCCCAGGAAGTGACCGCGCTTGGTCTATTATCTATTTCATCTCTTCTTGGTAAGAGAGAGTTCCTGATGTTTTTTCTTGTCCATGTTTGGTTTACCTAAGCTTTAAAGATTTAATGAATCAGTAAGTAGCTTCATCTCCAAATTTGACATTTGCAGGATCACATTTCTGGTAGCTGAAGCTTGTTTAATTGCTGGAGCGACGAAGAACGCATACCACACAAAGTACTTGAGCGCACAAGCCTTCTCGTGTGAGTCACTGCGCAAAGGAATTTTCATTGCAGGAGCAGTGTTTACGGTTGCAACTATGATCCTTAACGTCTACTACTACTTCCACTTTACCAAATCTGTATCTTCTCCGCCTACTCACAAAGCAAACCGCTCTGGTTCAAATATCGGTATGGCTGGCTATGCATAAACGTCCCGGATGAAAAATAGAAATTGGTTAGTCATTTGTGGATGTAAGAAAAGAGGTTGTTGCATTGTTACTATTGGTTACTCTTATATGTTTTGTTTTGTTATATATAATACCTACTATTTTGATGAAAAAAGTTCTCTCATTTTATTTTTCCGATATACAAGAAAATTCAGTTCATTAATATATGGCCTATTTAAACAAGCCCAAACCTCAATAGTAAATATCCCAATTCTGTTTGTACTTCATAACTAATGGGCTTTTTATATGAGGCTTTTAAAGTCAGCCCGTGGAGAATAATTTGGTGTAGAAAAGTTAAAACAGGGGTGGAATGAGTTTTCTGTTTTTTAAATAGGGTTAGACAGTAGCTAGTCAGTTTAAAAAACACTGTAGCTAGTCAAAATAATATAGTACGATTTCATCTGTAAATTTTTTGACGTAGTTATATCTGATTTAGCTATAGAAATTAAATGAAATAAATAATATATATTCAAATAACTAATATTTTTCTACAGCTTAGTAAATAATGATATAGGTAACAGCAATTTTAAAAACTAAATAAAACATAATTATTAATTTTGGAGATTGTAGATAAAAACTAATGCTAAGTGTACTATATCCCAACTAATCACTCTCGTATTTTCAAGTTTTTATGTATTTCTGGAAACCAACACGGATATGGACCTATGATTTAGGGTCCATTTGTATACTCGGAGAGAGGGTCTATCCGTGG
>NW_026620986.1:0-2996 GCF_000801105.2 Raphanus sativus
GGTTCACTCTTTGTTTCAGGTACCAATCCGAACTATTGGACTAAACCTCAGTTCCATATTTCCGGAAGGCCTGACCCTGCGCCCACAACATTTTGGTATCAGAGCTCAAGCTCCTGACTAAGGTGATATCTATCCTTGCATCATATCTCATTTGTTTGCATTTGTTTTCATCTTAAATCAAAAAAAAAAAACAGTAAAAATTTTGAGGTAGTAGACGACCAGTTGTGTTATTTGATTTATTTTAGTTATAAAAAGAAAATAAAAATTTGTTTGCATTCATTTAGCTATTTGTTTCCATTTTTTTTTTTAAAAAAAAAATCTGCATTCCATATTTGTTTCTTGTTTGAATCTTGCATTAAAAAAAAGGTATATCATTTTAATTTCCTGCATATCATATCTGTTTCATAAGTTTGTTATTTGCATTCAAAAAAAAAAAATCATTCATCATAGTTTATCTCATTTGTTGCATATTTGATATTTCTCGGTTTATTGCATTCTTTAAAGTAAAAAAAAAAAAAAAATCTTTGTTAGCTTTGCATTTCATATCTCTCCTTTCCATAGTGTTTATTATCATTTCATATTGTTTTATTTCGTGCTTGCATCAGAAAAGAAAAATCAAAAGTTTTTAAAGCATAGTTCATATCATTTGCATATTTGGTTTTTTAATTGTTGCATCTTAAAAACAAAAAAAATTCAAAAAAAATCAGCATTAATTTGGTTTGCATATTTCCTTTCATTGTGTTTATGAGCATTCCATATTTGTTTTAATTTCGAGCTTGCATCCAGAAAATCAAAAGAAAAATCTTTTTGCATATTTTATTTCATTTCGGTTTACATTGCCATATTTTTTTTCTCGGTTTAGTTTTAATTAGCTTGCATTTGGTTTATTTTGGTTCAACCAGAACTTCCCTTTTCTTCACTTGATCTTTGAGAGTGTTTCAGGAAGCCATGGTAGGAGAAACACACAGCCAAAGTCAGATGGCAAAGAAGAACCAACATTTGACAGCTTTGCAAGAGGTTGAACAGATTGCTTAGTTGAGGAAAAGAAGAAAGGCACCAGGCCAACATGCACAGCCAGGAGAAAGAAGATTTGGAGATGCACCAGAGGCTGTCTATGTCGAGCCCAAGCCACCAGATCCCTCAAGGATCAATCAAACTCTAACTTCTAAAACCCATAACCATCATGTTGTTAATTCTCGGTTTGAATATAACTCTTTTTCTGATAAAGTTGAAGTCTTTAATTTTTAGGAAAAAGATGTTATCTTAGATGGGAGAGGAACCTTGATGAATGGTTTCACTACAACAACATCCTGAAGGAAGAAAGGCTAGCTTATGCCATTGATCATCTAAAAGGAGATGCCTTTAAATGGTGGGTTCAAGAAGTAGATGATAGATGGTTTTACAAGGAGCCAACTATCAAAACGTGGGGAGCACTTAAGAAAGCCATGAGGTATTAGTTTGCACCAGGTTATACAAGATCTCAGATCAAGGAGCAGTACCCAAGGAGGTATCCAACTCATGGTTCCCAAGAAGCAAGAGAAGCTGTCCACAAAGAGGGTCAAAGAAGCTTACCTCAACAAACCAACTTTCAGCCAAACCAGGGGCACGCCATTGTCCATTGCTTAGGCCAGAAAAGTGACATCCTTAAGGTCATGGAGGTGAGTAAAAACGTCAGCGAAGACACCTTGAGCAGACCCAAAGAAGAGCTAAACAAACCAGTACTTCAAGCAAAGGCTATGGTAAGTCCTATACTTGATAAATTTGGTTATAAATCAACTCCCACTGGTATGAATCACTTGTCTTTGTCCAAGGATGATATTACAGGTCCTGAGGTCAAGAAAGACACGATCTCAAAGTCCTTGTCGGATTCAAAAGTTGTCCATGATTTAAGTCCAAGGAATGATGAGATTTCAAACCCAAAGAAGGAAGAGACATCAAGCCAAGGTAAGTCTTCTGATTTTAAAATTCTGAAAGATCAGATATGTTATAAATGTCATAAAAGAGGACACTTTGCTGTAGTTTGTCCAAATAAGAAAGCTTTGAAAGAAACATCACTAGAAGAGAAAACAGACTTATCTATAAAAAGTGATAGTTTTATTCAATCTGATTTATTGGTTCAAAATTCTGGTATAATGCACTTGTTTTTGCCAAGGAATTTTGATCCAGGAATAACAAAAGAAAGAGATCCTAGAGGAAGAGATCCCACGTCCCTAGTAAGGCACACCATCAGCATTACATGTGCAAAACAGAATGAAGGAGAAGCTGGCAACAAAGAGAAAATCATACTTCAACTTTTTGATGCAATCAAAGTAAGTATGAATTTTAAATCTTCAACCACAGATATAATGCATTTGTCTTTGCCAAGAAATTGTTTTTCAGATACAAGACAAGACGAAGATCACACCAAACAAGATAAGAGGGTGCAAGAAAGGCAGCCATCAATCCAAAGCTGTCCAAAGAAGAATTTAATTCATCATCATGCTGATGCACCTATGGTAAATTCGACCATATCACATTCTGTTTATGAAACTCCAGTATCAGATATAATTCACTTTGTCTTTGTCCAGAATGTTGAGAATTTTTCAGGTTGCAAAGAAGAAAGCTTAAAAGAAATCCCACCGGATAATCTTTTATTACTTGGAGAATCAGTCCCAAAGATGATCAACCATGAGGTTACCACTAGTGTGAAGTACCATCAACTCCAGAAGAGAAGAAATGACACTATCCAGGCCAGAGGCGTGATCATTTCCCATCTTTTTAAAGAAGAGCCACCAGATGCACAACCCATTACCAAACCAAAATTGTATCAAGGTAAGGTTCTAAACTCCCAAAAGAGAATGAAACCTGACTTGCTCTATTGTGGTGTATCAGGTTATCCAGTTTTGAGGTCAAAACCTTCACAAGGGGGAGGGGATGATGTGGTCATCAAACCAGTGGTTGAACCAGAGGTCAACCAAGCAGTCCAAACCGGCCACTTTGGAGGTACCAGCGACATA
>NW_026620987.1:0-2995 GCF_000801105.2 Raphanus sativus
AGTGGTTTTTCCAAGTAAAGGTTTTAATGAGGGAATGCTTCATGGTTTCCAAGCTTGATCAATCCCTATGGTCAAGCTTGAGGGGGAGTGTTGACATGAAGCAAGATACAAGACTATGAAGGAGAGAACAAGACATGCATGAGAATGATCAATGGTGCAGTTTTAGTGCAACATGTGTGATCTACCCTAACGTGGCTTGCAAGGCACGTTGAGGACTTAGACATAAGAAGCACATGATTTAAATGTACTAGAAATGTGAAGGATGTCGACACAAAGAGAAGAGAGACGTTGGAGAAGAGTCACGGGCTGGCTAAGGAAGATCAAGGCAGAGTGAACCGTTGGGAGCTGTCACTTTCCCTCAGCTGCACGAGCCTGACCACGCCAGAACTCACTCCTCATTGTTTAATCTTTTCTGTACTTCCTCTCATTGTTTATTATTTACCTCATTGCAAGTTGCAATGTCTTGTTTGCCTTTAAATAGGTTGTATCACACAATTAATTAAACTAAGGGAAATATGAATTCCTCTTATCTCTTTCTCTCTTAAACTCTCGCAACACTCCTCTCTCTCTTATCTCTCTCTCTCTCGGTTTGATACTAATTACTCACACTTGTTCTTAATTCTCATCACAAACCTCTTTTAATCTTCATAAAATCACACAACCGGGTCTACTTCAACTCTCAAGCTGTAGCTCATCCTATACAGGCAGTGTGCTCTCTTGCTCAATATCCTCAAGAGCATGTGGTGTTTATTGGGGAGTTGGATCAAGAGTACATTCCAAGGTCCTATGAAGAAGCCATGGAACATGCTGAATGGAGGGAATCAGTGGGAAGTGAGACTAGTGCCATGATCATCAATGATACATGGTATGAAGCAGAGTTACCCAAAGGCAAGAGGGCAGTAACAAGCAGGTGGATCTTCACAATCAAATACAATGCTGATGGTACAGTAGAGAGGCGTAAGACAAGGCTGGTAGCAAGAGGCTTCACTCAGACCTATGGAGAGGATTATCTAGACACCTTTGCGCCAGTAGCCAAGCTGCACACCATAAGGATAGTCCTATCCTTAGCAGTAAATCTAGAGTGGGATCTATGGCAGATGGATGTGAAGAATGCCTTCTTACAAGGTGAGCTGGAGGATGAAGTATACATGAAGCCACCACCTGGTTTGGAGCATCTAGTGAAGCCCGGAAATGTCCTTAGACTGAAGAAAGCCATCTATGGATTGAAGCAATCACCTAGAGCTTGGTATCACAAACTAAGTACTACACTCAATGGAAGAGGTTTTGTGAAATCTGAGGCTGACCACACGTTGTTCACACTGACCAGCAAGAAGGGAATCATTGTGATCTTGGTATATGTGGATGATATCATCATCACTGGCAGTGATAAAGAGGGCATACTTGCAACTAAGGCATATCTCAAGTCATCATTTGATATCAAGGATTTGGGAGAGCTCAAATACTTCCTAGGCATTGAGATATGCAGATCCAAGGAGGGTCTATTCCTATCTCAAAGAAAGTATACATTGGATCTGCTAAGAGAGGCTGGTGATCTAGGAAGAAAAGCTGCAAAGACTCCACTTGAAGATGGGTACAAAGTGATGCGTGAGGGGGAGATTGAGAATCAACCATACACTGATGTTAAGCATTATAGAAGGATGGTTGGAAAGCTTATATATCTCACCATTACTAGACCAGATGTGTGCTTTGCAGTCAACCAAGTAAGCCAGCATATGCAAGCTCCCAAGATGTATCATTGGGGCATGGTTGAGAGGATACTAAGGTATCTAAGAGAGGCGCCAGGACAAGGAGTGTGGATGGGATGCAACAAGAGTACTGAAATAGTGGGGTATTGTGATGCTGATTGGGCTGGAGACAGAGTAGATAGAAGATCTACAACCGGCTATTGCACCTTCATTGGAGGCAACTTAGTGACTTGGAAAAGTAAGAAGCAGAAGATTGTGTCATGTTCAAGTGCTGAGGCAGAGTATAGAGCAATGAGGAAGCTGACAAGTGAGCTTATATGGATCAGGAACCTGCTTCATGATCTTGGGATAGAAACAACATCTCCAATCACCATGCATTGTGACAATCAAGCGGCAATACACATAGCATCTAACAATGTGTTCCATGAGAGGACTAAACACATTGAAGTAGATTGCCACAAGGTCAGGCAAGCCGTTGAGCAGAGAATCATCCTACCATGCTATACAAGAAGTGAAGACCAACTGGCTGATGTCTTCACCAAAGCCGCAAGTTCAAAGGTTTGTGAGTTCATACACTCAAAACTTGGACTTGTGGACCTCTCATCTCACTGATCCTCTAACCATGAGGTGTTCTACTCTTTTTCCTTGATATGTTTTTGTCCCACTGGGTTTTGCATATCAAGGTTTTAATGAGGGAATGCTTCATGGTTTTCCAAGCTTGACTTTTTCCACATGGTCAAGCTTGAGGGGGAGTGTTGAGATGAAGCAATAAAGATCAAGAGTATGGACATAAGAGTGTCTTGGAAGGCAAGCAATAAAGTGGGGCGAATTCAAATAGCTCGCCATCAAGTGGATGGAGCCGTTGGAGACTCAGTACAAAGCAAAGTCACATGTCTGGTTAAGGATGAAAGAGAAAGGGGAGATGTCGCTTTCATGGTTCAGCCGAGAGTGACCTTGCTACAACCTTGTCTCCATTTGTTTATTCATTCCTGTTGTCTCATTAGAACTCTTGTATCTATTTATGTAACATGTCTGTGAAACTAATCAAGCAAGGAATTACTTTCTCTCCTTCTCTCTCTCTCTCAAAATCGTCACTCACAAACTCTCTCTCTTTCTCTCATTGTTCTTCATTTCTCCAGCAACATATCTCTTTGATTCTCTTATCTTATCAATTCTCACAATCTTCTTACTCACAACTCCTATGAGATTTATTCAACTTCCTGGTTATTCTCCACTGATTAGTAGTTCCAAATAAAGCTTCTTAGATCGTGTTTCATCCTGGTTTGATA